>NW_020291657.1:190608-435641 GCF_003184785.1 Aspergillus japonicus CBS 114.51 | reverse complement strand
GGGGGAGGGGGGAGGGGGGAGGGGGGACTTTGAGGCCAACCTTCAGCAGACCCAGATGGGTGAAGGCCACATTCACCGCGGTGAAGGGCACCCGATAGGGCTCGGGGACATCGCGTCGGGCTTGCGCGGAGGCCTCTTCGAACTCTCCCACTCCGCGTAGGTGGTCCGCGCATTGCGTGCCGGTGGTGATTTCCTGGTTGTCCAGCAGTGTCCGCAGGTGTTTGCGGAACTTGGCCTTGTCGGTGATCTTGAAAAACAAGTAGGATTCAAAGTGCTTGGGCAGTCGGGGCCAGATGCTCCCCTGGATGTTGTCGGTGTCAACCTTCTCTGTGGCGGCCCGCATAGTGACGATGGTCTGTCGCTCTGTCTGTGCAAGGCCCGAGGAGCAGACCCGCCCTGAAGAACCTTTTATGTCTGCCGCTCCAGCTGGCAGCTGAGTTGAGGGTGCACATCCGGTGTCTCGCACGGTGACCTCTCACAACCCCTCCATTGGCAATGCCGTCTTCGTCATACCCCCCAGCTGAAAAGAAGATCCGCCGTAATCAAGTGAATGGTCATTTGTGGATGGCGGAGTGGTCTGCAGCAGCGGGCCACACGCGCGAAATTGATCTATCGAAGTGGTGGATGTCGATCTCTCCACTTTGCTGCGGTGACGAACTGTCGATCGCATCGCTTGGACGCCGACTGCGTCATTTGTTGTGCGGAGCTGAACTGTGGGGCCATCGATGGCGATCCTGCTGAGGCTGCTAGGCTGTTGAGGCTGCTGAGGCTGCTGAGCGAGAAATGGGTTGAGGCAGGACTGATGGTGTATGATTGGCCATACTTGATATAGTCCCTACCCTACTTATCCATATCCATATACATCTACATCTACATCTACATCGACAGAAGGAGTACCATGTGTACGCTGAATCGGAACCATGGCGCCGCTCTCGGAGTCCAGGGACCGAACCGTCCGCTCGGGCAGGCTTGGCAAGATCCACTTCCCAGATCCAAGCAGGTTTGCCGAGTGCCTGCAACTGCACCTTCTGGGCATTTCTCAGCACAGCTCGGCATTATCGAGATCCGGCTATCAATATCCCATCTCACAACCGGAAATCATCTCCCCACCAGCGTCACATCAGTCACATCAGTCACATCACGGTCGATCTCTGCCTCGACATGGTGTCGGTGGCGAGCTGAATCTCCACTGGCACCCACTGGTATCACAGCCACTGACCGTATTCCCCCCAGTCTGGCTGCGGATGAGTTATCAGAGGAGGTAAGTTAGATACCGAAGGGGTATATATTCACAACACGCTCGTCTCGTCTGCAGCTTCTCCCCGTCCACCACAGCATTCCATCTTTTTGACTCAACATGAAGTTCCGGTTGGCGGCAGGCCTCCTGCTGGGGCCAGTGGCAGTCAATGCCTTCATGCCCCCTGAGTATGCCTACGAGTCCTCCGAGGCGGATGAGATTGCAATTGCCAAGCAGTCGTCGGGCATCGTCAAGTATCAGTCCCCGCCGGCGGACTCGTACCTCATCCCCAAGACCAATTCCGACGATGCCTCCGAGAACTGGGAGGTGCAGTGTTCCAGCCGGGACAAGGCCCACAATTGCGAGTACGCCATCGACGACCGCACCGACCGCTACTGGAGCAGCAGTCCCAACGAGCAAGAGCCGTCCTGGATCCGCATTGACCTGCGCAAGGAACACTATGTCTCGGGCGTGACCATGCTGCCGCGCCTCGAGGCCGAAGAGGGCCAGATTGGCGAGCACCGTATCCTGCTGTCGCCCGATGGACACAACTGGACCGAGGTCGCCTACGGCACCTGGGGGTCCAACAAGAGCCCCAAGATGTCCGCCTTCATCCCGACTCCGGCGCGCTTCGTCAAACTGGTGGCCGAGACCGAGTCCCGTCCCCACAATCAGACGAGAAACGGACAGATCTCCATCTCCAACATGGCCGTCTACGCCTACATCGAAGGCACTTTCCCCGAGGCCGACCCCAGCAAGGGGGGTGTCTGGGGACCCACGCTAGATCTCCCCATTGTCCCCGTCTCCTCGGCCGTCGAGCAGCATGGAAACATCATCATGTGGTCGGCCTGGGCGGACGATCAGTTCTTCGCCTCCCCGGGGGGCAAGACGCTGACCACCACCATGAACCGCAGCGGCATCATCACGCAGAGTGAGGTCTTCGAGACCAAGCACGATATGTTCTGCCCCGGCACCTCGATGGACCTGGAGGGCAACATCGTAGTCAGCGGAGGCGCCGACTCCGGTCGCACCAGCGTGTACAATGGCACCGCCTGGAACAAGGGCCCCGCTATGCAGACTCCCCGTGGCTACCAGTCGTCTACCACCCTGTCCGACGGTCGCATCTTCGTCATCGGAGGGTCTTGGAGTGGCGGCGACAAGGTCGAGAAGAATGGCGAGGTCTACTACCCCGGCCCCAACGCCCACTGGGAGACGCGCAGCAACGCCAAGGTCGAGCCCATGATGACCGATGATCGTCTGGGCGCCTGGCGTGCGGACAACCACGGCTGGCTATTTGGCTGGAAGAAGGCCAGCGTGTTTCAAGCGGGGCCCAGCAAGATGATGCACTGGTACAATGTGGACGACACGGATCGCAAGGGCCGCGTCCGGGGCTCGTGGGAAGAGGCCGGCGAGCGTGGCCAGGACCACGACTCCATGTCCGGCAGCGCTGTCATGTACGATGCCACGCGAGGCAAGATCCTGACCTTCGGCGGTCAGCGTCACTATGACGGCTCCAACGGCTCCAAGAACGCCCACCTCATCACCCTGGGCGATGCCTACAAGGATCCAGAGGTGGTGGTCGCGGGCAAGGGTCCCCGGGGGGACCGCGAAGGGGGCATGCACTACAAGCGTGTCTTCCACACCTCCGTGGTCTTGCCCGATGGCACCGTCTTCATTGCCGGAGGGCAGAGCTGGGGCAAGCCCTTCCACGAGGGCGACATCAACTTCACCCCGGAGCTCTACGACCCGGCCACCGACACCTTCCACGAGCTCACCCGCAATAACATCAAGCGCGTCTATCACAGTATCTCCATGCTGCTGCCCGACGCGACGGTGCTGAACGGTGGCGGTGGGCTGTGTGGTAACTGCACGGCCAACCACTACGACGCGGAGATCTACTCGCCCCCCTACCTGTTCGATGAGAACGGCAACAAGGCTCGTCGGCCTCAGATCACCAGCCTCTCGGACGGACACCGCGTCACCGTCGGCGAGCAGATCCGATTCAAGACCGACGACTTCATCGAGACGGCCTCCTTGGTTCGTGTCGGAACCACCACCCACACGGTCAACACCGACCAGCGTCGCATTCCGCTCGACACCCTCAAGCGCGTGGGTCATCTGCAATACAGTGCTCGTCTCCCTGAGGACCCTGGTGTTATCCTGCCGGGCTGGTATATGCTGTTCGCCATGGATGCCAGGGGCACTCCCAGCGTGGCCAAGATGGTTAAGGTGGAGCTGGCCTCGCCTCCCGAGTATGTGTCCAGTTTGGAGCACTCGGAGGTGGAGGAAAAGCACCTCGGTCACGGTTATGTCGGAGTAACCGCGGACTGCGACGAGGATGACGAGGTGATGGGCGTCATCGCTGTTATGTTCGCTTCGGCCAGCAAGTTCTGGAAGAACTGGAAGGGTGCGCTCGTCTCGCAGGCTTAGCTAGCCAATTGTCATGATATCTTCAGTTACATAAGTTGTGTTGTACAATGAAAGCTTGATGTTCTTCTATTTTGACCTCTAATGTAAACTTCACGCGTGCATTTCTACCGGGCGAGAGTGAAAAGAACGGAAATTGGGGCTATCTGGCCGCCATCTACAGAGGCATCAGTGATAGACTCGGGATAGCAGCATATGCTCCAGCCGATAGTGCTTTCGGAGAGTGTGCTCACTGAAGAGCCGCCGCCTACAAACGACTCCACCGATTTCTTACATGCAAGTCCACAGTCCAGTAGTCTCCTGATGATAGTAATAGTCTTGACGATGCGCCGGACGGTGGTGGTGAGCCTGACATATTCTGCAGGTGACCAGGGGATAAGCTTCATACTTTAGCGACACCATCACCACCGGCTTCTCCCGCTCTCTGCGTTGTTCGGGGGAAAGAGAAAGTCAGATGAAGAAGCCTAGGATAAACAGTGAAAGACATCATTGTGGATGTCAGGAAGAGGGGAGAAAAATGCCTTGTTTGTCTTGGAACAACGCAGTGAATTTATATCTTTCACGCGGCCGGAGATTCGCGGGCTACAAACAAAGAGAAAGGCCATTGTTCGACCACACCGCGTCTGGCAGAGCCCTAGCATGGACTGGAGGACCCCCCTTGTCTTTCTGTCAGGGAAGCAGGTCGTGTGCCGGGTGAATCCCTCGATTGACGCACGATTCTTAGTCCATCCTGGTTCTTTGACAGTTCTTTCAGGACGTTTGTTTCAGACCCTATTTGTAAAAGCTTTCAACGCATCAATCACAAGGCAATACTTAGAGCTTTGTATAGTCAATGACAGAGGTCCCAGAGGTCCCATCGATGAGTATATAATCCTGTCGAATACCCTGTCTGAATCAACTATCTCCACACTCTCAGCTCTCAATTCATCTTCACAACAGCGCCCTCAAACAGAGAACCAACACCTTCAATGACACCACCACCACCACCACCACCATGTCTTCTCAATCTAGTTTCAATATCAACCGGTCTCGTCGCTCCGGGGGGTCGGGACCTAATCTCGATCACACCGAGTGGGGCGTGGCTGATTACGCTGGAGTCTGGGGAGGACATTCGCGAATCGTTTATGTCTTTCTCAACCATCGGGCAGTTGGCGACAACTGGATGCGCATCGGCAGGCAGCTTGCTAGCGATGCCATGAAGATGAAGCGGGAGAAAGCAATTCCCCGCCGGTATTACGCTGGAACCTATGGGGCGATCGTCGAGTGTAAAGGCCGGGAGACTCAATTCTACATTGACACCCCGGCTGAGTCCGAGGCAGGTGATAAGTCTAAGTCTACTTTGACCCACTGGATCCGTGAATTCGACGATTATCCTCAACACTACAGCCCGGAACAAGCGTATTATGACACCTTCATTCGCAAGATGTACTCGGATAAGCCCGACAATCTTTCGGAGTCTGAGTGGCTGGAAAAAGAGTTCGAACACAAACTCTTGAGCATGGGCGAGCTCGATGACAAGCCCTTTCCCCCTCGCCGGTACATCGTCATGTACAAGGAGAAGTGTGGGATTGCTAGCCTTACTTGAAGGTCTGGTACTGTACATCTTAGTTACAATATCACTACCCCACTAGCTTTGTCTCAATAAGAATTAACCTTTCATCTATGATCTGATCCTGGTAAACAGCGTTGTAATTTTCCAGCTTGATTTGTCTATCTCATACCTCTCAACGCCAGTGAGACTTAGAGTATAGCCTGTAATCTGCTCCTTTGGGTGCACCACCCTTTTGTCCAATGTTATCTCCTTGGGACCCTTCAGATCCATTTGAGTCCTTCATAAAACGCCTCCTGAGACTTGATAGTCTTCCTCTTTCCGTTTGTGTTTGGGCTCTGAGGCTCTTGTAAGACTAATCATATCACCCCTACAAATCTTCGTAGGACGTGTGAAGTTGCCGTGGGTCTGTAAACCCAATCCTCGCCAAACTTCTCAAGAACCTGCCCCAAGCTCGAGATACATTGACTCGGTCCAGGATCCGTATCCGGTGCACTGACTAGATCAAACTCACCTCCAGCCCATGCCAAACCACAAACCCCATCTAGGAGCATTATTTCCGAGTCACGTGTCGTCTGACCCGCGGACAAGCATTCTTTGTGCACGTACATTCTTGTCAGCAGTATCGAAGGTTGGTATGGCAAAAGGAGATAAGCTGATGCTTCTTTGTAAAGGCTGATTGTTTGGAAAGACCTTTCAAAACGAAGCTCAGTAATAATAGCTCAGACACGTCAAAGTCACGGCCACATCTGGATGACCAAACTCGGCATGTTCCGACGGTACTCCTCTGGCTCTGAAAGGCACAGCCATCATACACCTCGAGGGATGCAGACCGTAATCGACATTCCAGCGTTTCCCCGACAAAGCGAACTGGAAAATACCATGAGCCAGGAGACCGCGTAGCACAAGCAACCTGTTCATGATTACTCCTCCCGCAAATGCGTCTCGAAGAGTCCTTTCGTCTTGGGAAGTCACCGAAGTGACAGAGACAAATCTGCATGCGCTGTCGTAGATATATTGCGGCCAACAGTGAAGGGGAAGGCCAGGAAGACCATTCTCAAACAGGGTCTGCAACATCAACTCAATCACAATCTCCACCGTCCCTGGTTTTAGGAAATGGACTATCGGAAAGCAGACACCGCGCCGCTCCAGGTCTAAAAGGCTCGGAGCTCGAGAGTGCAGTCCGCTCGCTTGATCCTCGACCAGTGTCAGTAGGCTCTGAGCCATCTGCCACCTGTCGCTACTGCCGTCGAGGCACTGCTGAGTTCCCATAGTATAAACCAGTTGAAACTTCGGATCTAGAATCTCATCACTCTCATCAATGATGTTGCGGCAGGTCTGCTGGATGAATCGCTCAAGCTGGATGGCTTCTTGCGCCAAGGCCAAGTCTCTGCTCACTAGGTCTAAGCCCACCAGACGAAAAGATAGAATTTGCTCCGACAAGGTGAGTAGAACGCCCCGAGAGCGTTTGCACTCCTCGTAGATTGTTCTCAGATTCCGGATCATCCCCTTATCGATAGGTGTCGCACGGGAGAACGGTATCTGGTTAACGGCCGGCCCAAGATTCCACCCAACTGCTGCGTTAGCAGGTTCCAGCTCTGTCGCAAAAGTCGCTTTGGAACAACGATACGACAAATTTCCGAGCCGTCTGCCAGAGACAGAGCAGCCATTGCGGTGATGACCGTTGTCTTCCCTTCTCCCATGTTGAGCTGCATGATGGCGTTTCCTGGAGAATCAGGTTTGATCAGGCACTGGGAGATGTCCGCTTGTTGGCCTCGGATTGTGATGTTGTTTTCGAGTTCGAACAGTAGCCACTCAGGGTGTACTACAGGGTCACAGTTCGAACATGGCGACACCTCAGCTTCTTTGTAAAAGGCCTCAACGTCATGGCGGTCCCAGCACACTATCAGTCGTTCACACCGCTTGAGCGAGGCAATGCTCTGAGCAAGACATAGCAGGATACTCTGCCATGACGGCGGCACTGACTGCCAGTGCTTCGCCACCAGAAGCGAAACCATTGTAAAGGGTGTGATTGGGGGCCAAAGAACACATTGTGCCTCACAGAGGCCCTTGCTGGCGGTCAGTGTCTCCTTGATGGCCACCCAGCAGTCGTCGCGTTGTTGCACCAGATCCCTCCGATGCGAATTCAGCACCTCTCTTGTCACGAGTAGCGACTCCGGTAAGAAGACAGTTGGTCGCCTTACCATAGCTTCAAAGCTCTTACTTAACCTCATTCCCAGTTTCTGATGAGTGTGGCTTTCACTGTCGCGTACCTCCTCGATGATATTGCGAAGCTCAGAAGTGCTATTGTCACCGTGATGATTATCTATCCGTGGTCTGGAAAGCTGGATGGGTGTTTTTAAGGATTGTATCGACGGCAGCGGGCAGGATTGTACTCTGTTGAGTAGAGAAGGAAGCCTGAATGCAGGGCTGGCTGCAGTAACGGACTGCGGTGGCTGCAAGGGTAGCTGCGAGGATATTTTTGCGACTCCGCCATGCGAGTTGGGTTGGTCGTGAACTTAGCGAAACAAGTTGAGAAAGATTTGATTGTGGTTCCAAGTTGTGCAGAGACGAGCACAAGCTGCAGAGGCGAGTGCATGATCTATGTGTGCTACCCAAAAGAGACTCAGCCTATCGCATTGGCACTGTTCCTCTACTTTCTGTGAGCATTCCTGGACTCCATTATTAATCTTTTTGCAAAATTTGGTTCTTTCCCTGTCAACCTCTGCCTATGACTCTCGCCACCTCCAGTCGGGCGCTTCAAATGACTTGCAATTCTCTCGGAGAGCGGCCTTTATCTCCCATGTAACAAGACTTTTACCGCCCTGTAGAGGAAGCTTATCGGACTTATCTGTAGGAAAGTTTGGTGCTGCGAGGTCTGTAAATCGGTTGGAGAAGGCGACTACAAGCAATGGAATAATGTTTGTTTATCCTTATCTATCAAGCGGTAATATTCATAGAATGCACCTCATGTATCTGGAAACGATAGCTGCAGAAGCTGAGTGCATGTGTAGTCCCCGAGAGAGAGAGGCCCGACCTGGACATAGCCCCAGCTGCATACTGTTGAGTAAAGGTCTGGGCAGTGCAGGTCATATGACGGCCAGTCTCGAACCAGAGAAGCGGCTTTGTACACACGGCTGCTTCGATCACTACCACTTCCCCGGTCATGAGACGCATATTCCGATGGGGTTGGCGGCACAGCAGTCTCTCCGAATTCAGAGCGGCAAAAGTGAATATGACGAATCCGTGCTTACTTGGGGAGATGCTGAGCCCCCTGATTTCGCACATCGCGAAATACCGTGGTTATTTTAGTTTTGCTGTGGGGGTAGAATTCAGAAAAGGCTTTCGCATGATCCAAAATCTGTGTAACCAAAACCAGGAAGTCATCATGCTGTGCCATCTGTCCCAAGTTGATGTTCTAGTCGACTGTTTGCATTACTTCCAAGTGAGCAGGATAAAACGCCCGTGAGGGAGTTAGTTTCGCCAGATAGCCTAGCAGATCCAGACAATTTCGACCTCAAGGGCAGGATTGACTGAAGCTGAGCCTGCCGTAAGATCCGCAGAGCCTCGGCTGTTCCAGATCGATGTGTGGCTGGATCTGGTAACACAAAGACTCGTCATGGCATGAAGATAAGCCTGGTAGAGAGTGGCCTGCATGTCTGGGGTTCCACGCAGAACATACAAGTGTCGGTCCAGCGAGTACCGGAAATATCCGATCCGCCGTGATTCTGACGAGGGCTCGATATGGACGATTGAATTGTGCTTTTCCTTGACTGCCACGACCTTTCCAAACGGCACAACCACAGACCGATGCCAGTGATCTTTTGTGTCACGTACGATCAGCTTGTTCCGCAGCCCGTAGAAGCAGCCGATGTCCTGGTCACGATCTACCGTGGCACTCATCTCACGAGACTGCAGCGCACCCTGTGCGTTGAAGAATCGTAAGCGTAACCTCATCATCTCAATTTGAACCGGCTGGTGAGCCACTCTCGAGTCCGTACTTGCACTCCAGGTACCCAGCTCCCACGCGGCCTGACGAAATAGAAGGCCAATTGACGGGCTATCCACGGAGAGATTACGTGACGCAAGCTCACGGACTATATTGTACCATTGTACACGCTCGCCTGCCCGGAGACTACCGAATGCAACAAGGTCATCCAGGCTGAGGGCGCTGTGGCATATCTGTTGATCAGCCATGGCCTCGTTCTCGGAGGTTTTGGACGATCCCAACGCATGCCTTAGAGGTCTAACCTGGATTCAGTGACTATAGAAAACACCCGACCCACAGACCATCTTTCAACTTGACCCGGGTTACTTGACCTTGACCTGGATCATGTTCAGCCCTAGGAGCCATATTTTGTGTCGGGCTCTGAATCACCAGCTAGCTAGTAGTGCGAAAGGGTTTCAAGACAGATGTCCCTCCTGTCACTATCCTGACCGAATGAAGGATACATGATGAGAAGTAACTAGTCCGGTGGGTAGTCGAAGCATGACTCCCAAGAGATGCCACGGGACCGATGAAGGGATACTGCCCCCGGTCTCCGCTTTCAACCCCGGCTTGTGGCAGCCTCAGGTATCAGCTGCCTTGCTGCCTGGGGTGTCCACCCCCCTCATGCCTTAGGCATTCCTACCCTCCTCCACCTTCGCAAACCACACCAAATCCTCCATCTCTTCTTCCAGCCCCAGCCCAAGGCTAACAGCTTTCCCATCCTCTAGAACGAACTCAGCGGCAATTGAGATCTCAAATCCGTCGAGATAGTCTTTCAGACGAGCGATGTACTTCGACTGCTTCCCGACATGATTGAAGGTGAGTACAAACCCAAAGGAACGATCGGTCGCATCGACAAACAGCCGGTCATCTTTCGCCTCCACCAACAATTCATGGTACCCTAAGTTCTTATACTGGCCTGTATACGTGCTGAGAGGGAACTGCTGAGGTTCTGGCTCATGCGTATCCGGACACAGCTTTTCGCGCAGCTCTGTCTCGCCAGGGCTGTCCTCTGTTTCCCAGCTGGTCCACTCGATGCTATTCCAATCAGAGCGCTCTGCATGGGGTACTTGGAGAACCTGGTCAATTAACTCCCTCGCCACAGTCGTCACGACCGGGATCGCCGTATCGGAATTTCCAAGGATTACGGCCCCGAATTGAAACCCCGGTAGAAAGAAGTGCGTACTGCCAAAGCCGGCGACTGCGCCGTCATGCGAGACCACCGCGTGTCCACGATAATGGTAGATCTCCCACCCCGCCGCGTAGAGGCGCTCCTCCTCCCCGGGGTCCTGAATTGAGCGTGGTTTGAGAAGTCCCTGATAGAGGCTCTCCGTCACCGGACCTTGGCGATGCATCATGGCTTTGACCCACCGGATGTAGTCGGTCACGCTGGTGATGATGGAGCCTGCTCCTTGAGCTTCGGGGCAATCGGGCGTCTGAAACCCACGGTGCTCACGCTGTTCTTCATTCCAGCGGTAGCCCGTGGCGATACGATCGGTCAGTCCTCGATCGCGCGCTCGTTGCGGCTGGAGGTTGGTGGACGCCATGCCCAGCGGTCGGAAGAAGCGATCCTCCAGGAAATCGGCGAAGGGGAGCCCGGTCTTCTCCTCGACCAAATGCGTCGCCACGGTATACATCATGTTGCAATATATGTACTTGGATCGGATGGAGGCAGCGAGGGGCAGATGCCGGAGATTGCGGGTCACAGATCGCGCCGTATCCGGGGCACTCGCCCGCGGGCTCAGGTAGGAGAAGTCGTGTCTATCGGTGTCAGTCCGCTATCGGGTCTGTGTCAGGATGGCCGGGGGCCGCTTATTCTCACGAAGCCATGCCTGTTCGATGACTCAAGATATCATCCACAGTTACCCCGGCGGTGTATACTGGATCTTCTAGGACAAAATCATCGGGTAACAAAGCCGACATGGGGGCTTCGTACTGCACCTCCGAGTATCGCTTGTCGTCTTCGACCAGCAAGGCCACGGACGCCGCGGTCAGAGATTTAGAGGCCGAGGCAATATCGAACAGGGTGTCTGGTGTGCACGGCTGAGGGGGGTCCAAAGACGCACTGCCGTACCCTGCTGAAGCAATCCGGCCGTGGTCGACGATAGCCAGGGCAAGACCTGGCACATGACGTTCTTCCCGGAGTCTTTTTACGCGGTCGCTGAATTCGATGGACTGAAAATGATCAATGATATCCATTGGAACAGTTTTGACAGTTGCTCTGGCAATGCTTAGGCACCCGACTTCGATCTATCCTAGCCAGTGTGATGGTGTGGTGTGATGGTGGTTGATGTGACTGCAAGTTGGCAGCCAGCCACACCGGAAAGGAGGGGTCAATCTCACTGCCCGCCTTACAGGGACTGCACTGTACTTGTGCCACCCTGCATCCGCCACCGTAACCTTTGTTACTAAACTTTCCAGAACTTATGCTACGGAATTAGCAGGGTGTCGAAAACAATGAAGAGCTTCGACATGTGGCACAAGATTATATATTTGTACAGTACATGGGTGGGACAACGGTGTCGTGCTAACTCCAAGCCTCACATGACATCCGACACATCGAAGAATCAACACCAAGGTATCATTCACAATATGACTGCAGCGCGCTGCAGCTTACGAGCCTCTCGCCGCGATGGTCTGGACGATGATATAGTAGGCCAGCGCCAGCCCGGTAACCACGACTTCATCGGTGACCGGACCGCTCGGTAAACGTAGATCGAGCTCGAGGCGACCCGCCTTGGTCATTGTCCAGCCCCGATTCGGGGTGAAGGTGGCGACCACGGCGCCGTGCTCATCGCGGCACTCCAGATACGCGGGATTCATATACTTGGGGTTCTTCCAGGTGAGGACCCGGCCGTTGAGAGCGGGCGACTGGAAGGACGCTTCATACTTGAACACCCCGTGCGGCTTGAAGGCGATCTGGTGGCCGTTGACGCTGACATCGATGGACCGGGAGAAGGAGTGAAAGTTGACGGTGGCTGGCAGTCGAGCGCTCCCGATGGCCTGGAAGATCATATGCGGTTTGCGGAAGTTGAGGTCGGCGGCGTAGACGAGAGTGCGCTGGTTGGGCAGCCCCTCGGTGACTTCTAGGTGCTTGCCGGTCCAGCTGGTGAAGTCGACATTGAGGGATCGCGTTTGAGACATGGTAAGAGAGATGTGGATAGAGGAGATTTGTGAGATCTAACAGTTAACTGACCCGACTTTTATATACTGTACCTGTGGAAGTGAACCCCCATTCAATCAGCCTTGTCTGATACCGCAGTGGGGCCTGAGGCTGTGTCTCGCAGCTGGGCCATCATTGGCTGCTCCGTCAATTCCTGTTTGGGGATACGAGCGGCCGACCCGTGACCGTCGACACCTCAGGATCAGCACCTACTTATATCCTTGTATTCTAGCTCAATGGTACAATATATAGTAGTCATATCCAGATTGTTTTTTGCACTTGGGGATGGCAGTAAGTGGCGCGGCAGCCCAAGTGCAGACTATTGATCACCAATATATATCTAAGAATAATAGTACCCTTGCCCACCACATGGATAAGGTACTCATTCTACCACTTGAACCCATCCAAATACATGGAGGGTCTTGTCCGTTGTCTACACAAGATAGCAGATCTTATCGAAACAACGCTTCTTGCGAAAAACTCTGTCTGTCGAACCCGCTGCCAGAGCATCGCCGCACTCGTCTGATGTGCGTCTATGAGCACAACACCCCTTGACAGGCAGAGTCGCTTTGGCCATTCCCCCCTGACCATTCAGGCCACTGCCACTAAAGGTCCCCTCGAGTGTGCTACAGCCTTCGACAGGAGCTGAGATGGATTTCTGGCGTATCGAGACAAAGAGCCCATGGTCTGGCCTGCAGCCAAGCAATGTACCGGCACCCTTTAGGAAACCCGACCCCTGCAACCCCTGCTCATGACAAACAAGATGAGAAACTATTGGGTGTGGAGCTTCGAATTGCTGGGTGCATCTCTTGCTGATCCGTCTTGGACGCAGGGACAACATTCCTCAGCTTGATGCTCGAATTCCTGTCGCGGGCAACCACATACCGTATGGCTCTAGCGTGTGGAGATACGCATGACAGACCCCGGTCTCCAACCATCTACAGACCTGTATAAGAAGGTCGGGGTAATCGGCTGGTCGTCCTCTCCCATCGCCAGTCGAACCCGCTTGCTCCCACCCCCGACCACCTTCATAGCCCTAGGAAAGCCATCCTGCTGACCACCACGAAATGGCATCCAAGCCCACCAACCTTCCCCAACTTCTCTGCTTAGCACTGCCTCTCTTCGGCCTGCTCACCCAAGCAGCTCCCAACCCGCTCACCCCTTCTCCCAACACCCAACTGGAATCCCACGGGGGCGCGCCCGACGAAACCGGGATTCAAAACTACCCGTCCAGCTGCCAAAACCCCTGTGACGGGGTGACCCCCAACGCGACGGACCCCGTCTCTGGATCCTACTACTGCTCGTACTGCATCTGTAACAACCGTCTGCTGGGGCCGGCCAACTTCGAGCCCGCCAGCAATTTTACCGACTTCTTCGTCGACTGGAAGCCCCTGGACAGCCAGTGTCCGCGCGATTGGCTCTGCACCTGGTCCAACTTCACCGCAGGGCCATACCTCAACACGCAGTACTATTACCCTCAGAATGATGGATTCAAGGGGTGCCCCGAGAATGTAACGCTGGAGGTGGGCACGCGGGTCGATCGCTTCGGGTCTCCACGCGGGGGATATCTGGCCACCCCTGAGACCTCTTTCGCGCAACGTTCGATCCCGCCCAGCAATCTGAACATTTTCAACGATAGCACTTTCTACAACTACTGGCAGTATGAGGTGAGGCGACCCTTTTGGGCCTTCTACGGCGAGGTGCTACCGTGGTTTGGCCAGCCCGGGGGTGGCGAGCAGTGGTATGTTCCTGCAGGATTGGGACCGTTGATCGACAATGGAACCCTGGTGCTGGTGGCGGCGAAAACGTATGAGGGTGATGGGTCAGATGAGGAGTATAGGGCGGCTGCCTGGATGCAGGCTGAGGACGCGGTTGTAATGGGTGAGAACGAAATGTATCACTAGACTGAGGACATCGGGCCCTTTGTCTGGCCGGTTGAAAGCGACTGAGTGGGTTCTGTGGGGACTCGTCTTCAACAGGGTGTTGAACAATCATTGTATTTAAGGTCATTATGAGTTCTAGCAGGCAAGCAAAACCGCGAGGCGTAATTGAAGACTCTTCCCTTACAATCCTAAATCCAATTACCATCCACACCGACCACAGAAGCCCGTATGCTGACCGACGGCTGCTGCGAGGCATTCGTCGGCCGCCGAGCCCTCACCTTCGTGACCGACAAACTCCTTCCCAACCCAGGGAGCTTCTTCGTTTCTTCCGAGGGCATAATAGGCATCTCCTCGAGACGAAGCACTACTTCTACCGCCTTGTCATCCTCGATCACCTTGGGATGACGATTAGCAAAGTAGCGGG
This sequence comes from Aspergillus japonicus CBS 114.51, assembly GCF_003184785.1. Taxonomy (NCBI): domain Eukaryota; kingdom Fungi; phylum Ascomycota; class Eurotiomycetes; order Eurotiales; family Aspergillaceae; genus Aspergillus; species Aspergillus japonicus. Next base: position 420,970 of record NW_020291657.1, on the reverse strand, counting down.
CATACTTGAACAAAGACCAGTAGCAACTGGCCACATTGATCAGAAACAAGACAATCTTGTAGGGCATGTAGTAGACAAGTAAGCAAGTCCAGCTGACAGACGCTTTCTTCTTGCGCAGGTGAATGAGGTTGAAGAGGACAACATTGAGCAAGTATAAGCCGTTGGTGGAGCCCAGCATGATCCCGCAGAAGGCCGGCCGCACCGCGAAGGAGATGGGCAGCATAAAGGGCGCCACAAGATAGAGAAGCGTCTCGTAGACCTGCTCCATATCAGTTAGCTGACGATGGTGCTTTGCTCAGTGCAAGAAATAACCGCTGCTCACCTCCTGAAAGACAAACAATTTGGCCCCTAGCTCCCACCAGCCTAGGTTCCAATTACACAGGATATACTTTATATTGAAGTACATCCCGTTGACGAAGAAGAAGTTCCAACGCATGAAGCGTTGTTTAAAGATGGTCATCTCGCCGAAGCCTCCGCGAGAACCACCACTGCTAAAGAACACCGCCGATGGAGTTTCAGTCTCGACAAACACCGCCGTGCACATAGTGATGCGCCCGCCTAGCCGGCGACAGCTGTCCCCGAAGAACCAGTCCTCCGACACTGAGAACCCTGGATGATCATGGAAGGTCTGCTTGAGAAAGTCTGTCCGCCACAAGGAGATGGCACCGTGCGGGAAAGTAGCACTCCCTAGAAGACCCGCAAAGGCGCGCTGTAGCCCCGAGATCTTGTACTCCAAGTCCTGTGCCTGCTGGCAAAAGGTCCCTCGCGATGACGCCGGCCCGACACTCTTGATAGTATACCCGATACACTGTACTCTTCCCTTCAATCGGTCACCCACTACCGGAAAATTGGCCGGCAGAGCGCAATCATCGTCGATCAGCAACACGTTTGGAAAGTGCTTGGCCGCGTAGCAGCCCACAAACTGGGCGATGATCTTGCTCCCGACCGGACACCACAGATGGTTCACTCCGTACGGACGACAAACTTCTTCAGTGTTGTCGAGTGGCTCCGGGGCGTTTCCGTTGGCAATCACGAAGATGTTCTGGGGTGGGAAAATACGTAGGGCTGCTTCCAAGGTAGGCCCAATGATGTTTGCCGATTTGTAACAGGGAATCAGCAGGGCTGTGTCCTGGGCTGTCTTTCGGTTGTGCTCTAAATTGGCACCTTCGAGCTTCTCCAGCACTGCAGGAGGATCCTTTTCGAAAGAAACAAGCAAGGGTCCAAAGGCATAGCTGGCCAAGAAGAGAGAGCGTTAGCGATTTGACCCAATGCCATCACTGACTCAACCGGGATACGTACAAGAAAGCCACACCTATCGTAATCGCCCAACCGCCTTGAATCACAAACTCGAAGCGCACCACGTAATAAAGCCACCAGACCGCGCCTTTCCAGAGTGGAATGCCAATGAGGACAAAGTAGATGAATGCTATCAGGATCAGATAGACAGCATATTCGAACAGCACCTGAACCCAGTATTTTCTTTGCAATGCGACCCGCCTTTCTTTGGCTTTCTGGTAGATCTCATAGATGCTGTGTCGTGCGGCTTGTCGTCCTGTCTGGGGTCGAGTCCCGGTTTCGATGCGAGAGATTCTGTAGCTTTGCGGACGTGGGGGAAGAGGCCATGCGCCATCTCGGGTTACGGAGACTGATTCGCAAACGCCCAACCCTTCCAGTTGTTGGATCTGGGGTGGGAATTGAACTCGTTCATCCGCGTTCGGCTCATGTACCTGAACCGGGAGTCCAGGTGAACGTGCCCACTCAGCAGAGGCATTGAAATCCGGACGCGGGGAGAAACATGGTGACTGAACTTCAGTAATGCTGCTCAATTCGGATACGCTCAGCGGCGCGCTCAGACGTCGAATGTTGGCCATTGTTCTGAGTTTCGGGGGTTGATCTCCGCTAACAGTCGCTGAGCGGCGCAGACGTCCAAACTCCCTTTCAAATACAGCAGTCTGAATTGCTTGCTGAACAGGTCCCTGCTCCAATGGATCACAATGCGAGCTGTTCCACAAATGACTCGATGGCGTTGTGGTAGCCAGCAAATGGGCGGGAATGACCACATCTTCAGCCACGGATATGCGAGTGCTTGGAGGAGGCATTGAGAGATACAGTTTTGCTGTAGTCTAAGGTTCATAGATGACAGTTGCACTCCTGAAGCGGAGCGAGAAGGTTCACCAGGCTGTATAAATGCACACATCATGAAAAGGCGTGCCTCAATTTCTGCGGCGCGTTCCAGACCGTGGACAAGCAGGGCCCGGTTCCTGAGCAAGGCGTCATCAAGCTGATCCTCCAGTCTATTTGCAAAAGAATCCAGGTCTGGTAGAGTCTGAAGCCCGACTGATTCGGCATGTTCTCATGCGCAATTCCTGTAGGGCCGGACGGCAGTCGTCATCCAACAGCTACAAGATGTGGTGGCGTGGAGAAAGAGTGGGCACCAATACAGAATTAGAATTCCTAGTCTAAGCTCAGCGATATACCTCGCACACGAACATGATCGCCTGGGTCCGTTTCGCCTGGCATACTTTGTGCATGTGGGGTTTGGATGTCTGGATCATTCATCGCGGCTTCGGGGAGGGAGAGGCCCTATAATTTCAATTATTGGCATCAATCAAGTGATGTTTGGATTCGGACTTCATAGTCTTGGTATCATAGTCAACTATGGTGAGTTGTATCCTGTCGCGTAGCTGTCCAGTCAGGACATAGTGAAGTGTAAGTTGAGGTAGGAAGGAAGTATAGTAGGAAACTTAGGATGGCCGATGGCCTAAAGCGGCAAGAAGAAAATAAGTGGGAACCACGGATGGCATTACGTAACCCACGGGACGAATTCTTTTCGATCCACCGCTATTTTCAGGACCTTTTTTTGGGCCTCGTCATCATGGATCACTTCGCAATGATTGGTAGCCTCCCATTGGACTGCGCACGCTATAGACTCGCCTACCAGAAGCCATATGGTGCCTGATTGAGATGTCATTTCTTACCAATGGACTGGTGGAAGAGCCAAGGGTATGGAACAGCCACGGGTGGCTGTCCAAGGTGGCTGTCAAATCCAGGACTCGGGAGTATACCCTTCATATGCTTTTCACGCCCCGGCTTGCTATTGCTTCTAAAATTCTCATTCCCGGCGGTAATGTGCTCTGGGAGTATATAATGCTCAAAGACACGCCATGGTACAGTACTCCCTAGGTACCCTTCGCATTCCACCAAATCGGGCTTGTAGGGCAAGGGCTCGTCATCCGCGTATCCACTGTGGATAACAGTTCAACCGACTTACGAAGCAATCCCAGGAAGCAAATTTTTTATGGGGATTCTACTTCTTTTCGCATCTCCCAGTGGTGTTCCTCGCATACATACAGAAATTCATGGTCCTTATCATTACACACCGACTGCCCGGCCGTTCCTGGTTCAGCTCCCTCCAGCTGGCGCTTCCGAACGTCGGGGTGTTCGTCCACAGGCCCTTGCGTGGAGGACATCTTACTAGGTAGAACAATGAGAGTAGGCTCGTGGGAGTGACCGTTATCGAAAGAATCCATCCATCTGCCCCTCTTCACTGATGTCCTCGGACTACATGCAATCCGCCTGTGCATTCGGTGGCGTTGCCAAGACTGCAAACGTTTACTCTTTCGGGCAATGTTAGGAGGCAGCTGAGGGCTGTCCGGCAGATGTCTAATCTGATCTGTACAGTTTGCCTTGGATTCCGTCCCCTTTGGCGATCTTCCATTCTCCCGCGGGTCTTTGAGACGTTTATCATTGATCATCGCACATTGATGTCTACGAAATGCCGTATATGATTTACTAGGTAGGACCGACTTCGGCGATGTGAGAAGTGTGGTTAAACATGCACTCTTCATTCAGACTAAGCAATTGGGCCATACATATACTCCATTTCTCGTCCGCTATTCTTACCACTGCCCTGTCGGATCTGCCCTCCATGTTGGGTGATAGCGCTGACATTGGCCTCATGTGAGTGACAGGGTTTACTTCGAATTCCCGCCTGTCCAAGCGTCCTTATACGGCTTCGAGTCACAATTGTCTCTGGGCCCGCACGTCAGCAATTCATCCACGCCTAAAGACCCAATCGTGATTAGTCTGACCAACTTTCTAGACCCTCGTCGAACTCATATATCTCTTGCCCATCGATCGTCGCAATGTTTGACAAGTATACCTTGCGTGCTCGAGCAAACCAGTCCGTGACAACGATGCAACCAATGACGGCATATATCACGCAGATGTAATTCATATCTGGCGAGAGTCAACCATCTTGTCAGCAGCAGAAGACAGAGCACTCGCACTTACTTCCAGTGGTAGCGGGCATCTGCGCAGGAAATGAGTAAAAGACCCAGGTAAAGAGAATCCAACCCAGGCAAACCCAATTAGCCAACAGGCCTAGCCCCCCAAGCCAGAACGGACCATGGCGAATATTGTTACGGCCACGGAGCAGAAGACCCATTACCGGCAATACATAGGATAGGTACGGGAGCACGATGCATCCCGTCACCATCGAGTTGAAAGCCGTCTGCGAGGCGAGGTAGATGCATCCGATGGCACCCACAATGATCGTGTTGAGGGTATGCGCGGCCAAGGGAGTCTCAACGCGGGGAGCAATCTGGGACCACACCCATGAAAAGGGGACGCCATGGTCGCGGGAAAAGGACCAGCAGAGCCGTGCAGCCCAGGTATGGCAAGAGATCATGTTGCCCATACCGGTCGCGATTGTCAGTGCTTCCAGAACGATGGCGCCGGCGTCGTTGCGCAGAGCTTGACGAAAGAGCTCCAGACTGGGGAAGGAGGCTGCCAGAAACGCGGCAAGGTCCTGGACGCTGAACATCATCGCGAGGACGAAGGCGAAGGAGGTTACCTGTCCAGGATTAGCGACTACTGACTAGTGGCAGATGTGGAACAGAAAGCGAGGCAGACAAATCCGATAGCAATTACTCCCATGATGGCAATCGGTACCATTCTCTCGGGATGTTGAATCTCCTCCGCAAGGTGGACAGCTGCATCGAGGCCGCTGAACCCCCAGTTCGCATTGATCAATCCGACGATAAACGCAATGCCGTCATTGTTCCAGCCAGTAGCATTGGAGAAGGAGGCAAAGACGAAGTTGGGGGAGGTATGGGTTGCAGCACGCGCAGGAACCGCAATGAGAATGACAACGAAGGCACCTAGGCTGGTCCAAAGACACGCATTGCCGACAAAGGACAAGGTTCGCCCGTATATATTGAAGAAAAAACAGAAGAGGTTGACGACCTGGTATACTACCAGCGTGTGCCATGGTTTTATTTCCCTCCATCTGTCAGATGGTTTGTCCAGGTTTTGGTAGTAGAAAGGACATACAGTGTTGGATGGGAGAGGGCGTAAGAGCCTACACAGGCCGATGCAACGCCCGATGCAACACTGGCAGAACTGTTTATCACATACTGCTAGTCAGTGTAATGCTCAACCCAAAGGGGATAACATAAACCCAGCGCACAACTAAGGCGAAGATTGACCCCGACCAGGCAAGCCAGCCGGTGATGTAGGAGGCAAGTCGTGCGTATTTGCGAGGAATCAGCTCCCTGGCCCAAAATGACTGCCCGGCAGCGTTGGGCATGGCACTGACTAGCTCTGAAAGAGTGGCTGCCACGGCCGTGGAGACTAGGGCCAGCAGAATGCTCCCGTAGACGAGTAGGGCTGATCCTCCGGAGTTGATGCCAGTCACCAGAGAGGCAGACACTCCCCACCACGAATTGGTCAGAGAATATGCTACCCCCAGAACCGACAGCACCGAGTACTTTCGCTCCATTGGCTGTGAGTATCCCATCTCCTCGAGACGCCGCGTGTCTGCATCCCTCCCCGGCTTCCCCTCTTCAACCCGGGGCTCGGGGGCCTGGGGCTCGCTTGAGGCTACATCGCCTGATTTCTTAACTTGAACCATTTGGCTTGAGTAGAGATCTGGCAGAGATAATGATCATGCGTAAGGTGGACAATCAAACGGGGAACTGGGGGCTACGTCGCTCCCAAATATAAGGTCCACCAGCCAGCTGCACCCCTACCCGGGCCATCCTGCGCGTGACCACCCTGGAGACAGCCCTTTGAGGCTAAATGAAGGAGCAGCTCCAATGCGACCAGTCAATCGCATTCATGTCGATCGAAACTGGGCCAGGTCATCGTGAAAGATATACATTCCTTATCCACTGTCAATGATGCTATTCCCCTCCCCGCTCTTCCCCGCATTCCCCGCATTCGGACGCAGCTGGATGGAGACATTGAGATCTTCACAATGGCTCTGTTTGGTGAGAAAGCAATACGTTTCGGCGCTACTGACGAATGACAGGTTTCTCCTGCTTGCAACCGGAGTTTGCCAGTGGCCAGAGATAACTTCAAGTTGAAGTTAGGCGCTTCTGCAGTTTTCCGCTCTAACAGTATCGTACAATCCATTAACGACATTCCACCCTCGTCCTTGTCACTCCAATGCAACAGCTATTCCCCCTTCCCGCCCGTTCTCCGCCATGACATCTCAATGACACCACCCCGTCAGGATGTAGTGTCGTAGAAGGTGAAAGTGGAGGCGAAAGCGCGGAGGGAGTCACGTGGCAGCTCCCCAACAAGTGTCCATGAGCAAGGGCAGTAATCCTGTTACTTGCAGAGAAAACAGTCGCAGACCGGCATGTCTTCTTATATGCGTACCGCTATGGCTTTTTCCTCTGATTCTGTTTGATGGTATAAAGTAGCAGTGCCAGGGTATTCAGGTGTCCTTACCCCTTTTCCACTGGGCGGTGAGGGGCGGCAAGTGTGAGTCATCTCAATGCTTCTTTTTTGTTGGTGTTTACTGCGTACTGTGTTACCTTATCATCATCTTCAGCACAAAACAATCACCACACAATCCCTTCCCCTAAACAGTCATCATGCTAACTCTCACCCTCGTGAGCGGGAATAGACACAAGATCTCCGAGCTCAATGCAATCTTAGGAAGCTCAGCCATCTTAAACTCAATCGACCTCGATCTGCCCGAGATTCAAGGCTCCGTGGAAGAAATCACCCGAGAGAAATGCCGTGTGGCCGCCGAGAAGGTACTGCGAGGCGGTTGAACTTTGACAGACGCGAACTGAACCCAGTCAATAGATCTCTGGTCCGGTCCTAGTCGAGGACTCGGCGCTCGAGATGCATGCTTTGAATCGCATGCCGGGACCTTATGTGTTTGTCCGCCCTGCATTTCTGTTGTGCATGAGTTGGAAAGGCTAACTCGCATCTTTATTGCGACCCATACAGCAAAGCGTTTGTAGATAGCGTTGGAAACGAGGGTCTCTACAAGATGGTTGCTGCATTTGAGGATAAGACCGCAGAAGCCGTCTGTACCATAGGCTATTCCTCAGGCCCTGGGGCCGAGCCGATCCTCTTCCAGGGGAGGCTATTGGTAAGTACTGCTTTGGGATTGATAGCTGTTGACAATAGCTGATCTCAACCAGGGCAAGATAGTCCCTCCGAGGGGTATCTCCTCATTCGGTAGGCTTTGTCTTCAATTGGCATGTCCGATGACTAACAGCAATCCAGGGTGGGAGCCTATATTCGAACATGGTGAGGAGACATTGGCCGAGATGGATGTGGAAAAGAAGGTAAGAACAACTAGCATGTCGCATGATGGCTCAGTCTTACTCACACAATACATAGAATGGACTGTCCCATCGATTTCACGCCGCGCAGAAGTTGAGCGAGTGGTTGAAGCAGAATAAGCGGACATTGTAGAGTAGGTGACCCAGCTCTGTCTTTGCAAGCATTGAATTACCCCGGATGAACCCGATGCTAATGTTCGTACATCAGCCATACGTGACTCTAAACAACCAATCCGACCCCATTCGATAGAATAGAATTTCCATGTCTCGATCCCGATCATGTGTCAGACCTAGCTTTCTTGCATTTATTGGAAGTAAAATGAACGAGACCAGGTCGGTTCCGCGTTGGTGCTACACCATATCGGCTTCCAACGAAAACTCCTCCCGCAATACATCTGACAAAAGCTTGACGCCTTCACTCAAATCCAACGCCGGCGCAGCCGCATACGTCAATCGGATATAGAGCATACGTCGGCACTCTGGGCTAGGCGAGAATAATGACCCCTTCGTGACCTGCACCCCGTGTTCCAGAGCCTTCAACACAATCCGACTTTCCACCTGGACCAGGAAAGTCTTCACATCAGATTGGATTGTCGTATGGTGGCGAAGCAGAGGATGCTGGCGGTAATCCAGCTCCAGCCAAAGAAACATCCCATATTGGGGACAATTCCAAGACACAAGTCCGCGAGGAAGATACTTCTCGCATGCCCGCAACAAAATATCACGACGCGACTGATACCGCCGTGAGAGGTCAGACAACCACAATAAAAAGCCTTCATGACCCCACGTCTCATCGAGCAACTTCCAGAGCATGAGCTAGGTCAGCCCATTGATTCCCAGTATCGAGACCTCCTAGTAGACCACGAACTTGTTGATGACCTGCGATGATGCTGTCACCCACCCGGCACGGAGTCCAGGCGCCAGAATCTTGGATGTTGAGTCTAAGCGGACGACGCGACCGGATCGATCGATCGAGAGATATGACGGGACTGCCTGCGCCTGAAACCTGTCGATCGCGGTGAGCACGCTATCACCCCCATTACCTTGCCCATCAGGTTTGTCATCAGACTGCATGCCCAGACGTAGATAGTAGTATGGGTCATCTTCGATGATCATCAGGTCGTGCGTTTCCGCAATCTGATAGATCTGTTCCCGTCTAGCCACACTCTGAGTGACCCCAGTGGGGTTTTGCCCGGTGGGAATCGTGTATAGGACACGGGGCTTTGAAGCTAGAGAGGTATCCCAGTTTCGTAATATGTCGTCTAAGCCATCCGGGTGCAGTCCTTCTGAATCCATACACACGCCCTGAACTTGAATACCCTGCAGGCCTGCTCCTTCCACGGCGCCAGGGTAGGTATAACACTCGGTGAGAATGGTGTCTCCTCGGTTGCAGAAGATACGGTATATGATGTCAAGGGCAGATGTAGAGCCGCACGAAAGACATACAGCCCAGTCTGAGTACCGCGGTTGATGCATCATCTCCACGTGTTCTGTGACGAATCGGAGTAGATGAGGGGAGCCTATCCCGCTGCCGTAGTTGAGGCCGTTGGCTAGATTGAACGTGTCCGTGTACTTGTCTATTGTAGTCTGATGGCTGGAAGACTTACCGGCCAGCGTCGGCGGCATCGACTCGGTTGTCATAGAGTCCCATGGATAGTAATCTGCTGTGGGTCGTCCGGTGCCCAGGGAGATGACCTTGCGGTCACTGGGCTGGATCGCGGACCTTTTCAACGCTGAACCTTCGAAGCCTCGGCTTTCGATACTCCAATGGTCATCCCATCGCTTTGCGTGAGGGAGATCGCGTGTGTGGGCTGATTTGAAGGCATCCGAGGAAATGGCGGGGGCAATGGCGAACGATAAGGGCTCCGACTGCGTCCGGAGAGCCGTGATGGAGGCAGGCTGCAGAGGCGGCATCTTCAGTGTGGAGCTGGAGTTATATCAGATAGTGAAGAACAAGAGTGGTCGCGGGCATATACCTCCTCTAGGCGTATTGGAGGGGGTGATAAATAAAGATGGATAAAGGCACCGTGCGTGATCAGGCACACGCCGAACACGCCGAACACGCCGACCCTTACTCCGGTCCGCGCTTTGCCTCATCTTCCATCCCTGCCCAGCCCGAAGATAAGTCGGACTGATCGAACACGCCGGTATATCTTAGATTCGAGCAAAAGGCACCATCTTTTCTCAGTGGTTCATGCACTATAAATTCCACCCTGTTGTCGACAAGGTCTTAGCAATCGGGGAGCTCGGCTTCAATATCTCGTCATTTCCACCCCAAGATCAGCCACTCTCACCACCATCCACCATGTCCTCAGTCACTTTAGCTGAGTATCTTTTCACTCGCCTTGTGCAGCTGGGGGTTCACTCTCTTCATGGAGTCCCCGGTGATTTTAATCTCCGCCTGCTTGATTACGTGGAGCCGACGGGGCTGCGATGGGTGGGCAATGCCAACGAACTCAACGCTGGCTATGCCGCCGATGGATATGCTCGTATCAAAGGAGTCGGTGCTTTGATCACCACCTTTGGTGTCGGAGAGCTGTCAGCCATCAACGCCATAGCAGGCGCCTTCGCCGAACGTGCTGCGGTGGTGCACATCGTCGGAACCCCGTCTCGAGAGACGCAAGACCAGCGTCAGTTAGTCCATCATACCTTCAACGACGGCGAGTACCGCCGATTTTCACAAATGGCGTCTCATGTAACCGTCGCTCAAACGCGACTATGGGATCTGGAACCCAGCCCTGCCCAGATCGACGAGGTCCTGCAGCAATGTTTGCGGCAGAGCCGTCCGGTGTATATCGAAATCCCAGTGGATATGGTTGATCAACCTGTGCCGGTCGAGCGGCTGAGTCGCCCTCTCGACATATCGCCACTACCACCGGTCTCCTGTTCCAAGGTCGTGCTGGCGCGGATCTTAGACCGGGTATATGTTGCCAAACGACCAGTCATTGTGGTTGATGGAGAAAGCCGACCGATGGGAATTCTTGGACAGCTGCAACGTTTGATCACCAGCACCCAATGGCCATTCTGGACGACGGCATACGGAAAAGGCCTACTGGACGAGACCACGTCCAACTGCCACGGGGTTTATCGGGGTATATTCGATAGTCCTGAGGTGCAAGCATATGTGAATGGGGCTGATTTGGTTCTCTACTTCGGTCCCCATTTGAGCTCGACCAACACCTTTTCATGTTCTGCCATCCCTAGAGATGAGGTAGCCATCTACATATCAGACACGGCGGTTCAAATCGGTCCAGAACTCTTTCGCGATGTTTCCGCTCAACATTTGCTGTCACAAATCCTGAAAGGGCTGGACGTTAAAAGAGTAGTATCTGACAATGCTCACCAACGCATTCCCCGCCTCTCGTCGTTAACGTTGTCGGAAGTTGCTGGTCCGAGTCCCATTACCCAGAACCATTTATGGCGGCTTCTCGCAGGATATCTTCGTCCCGGAGATATTGTTCTGGGAGAGACGGGGACTGCCGGGTATGGAGTGCGAGAGATGGCTCTGCCTCGTCATAGCCGCGTCTTCACCCCAGTCACCTGGCTATCGATCGGGTATATGCTTCCTGCCTCTCAGGGAGCTGCCCTTGCTCAGCGAGAATTGATGATGGCGGACGAGTACCAAGGCATCCGCGATGCACGCACCATCCTATTCATCGGGGATGGTAGTTTCCAGATGACGGCGCAAGAGCTGGGGACCATCATCCGATTAGGGCTGAATGTGGTGGTATTTGTCGTCAACAACGATGGATACACCATTGAACGTTGCATCCACGGGCGTCAACAGGCGTACAACGATATCACTCGATGGCGGTACTTGCAGGCTCCTCAACTCTTTGGTGGGGGCGAGGAGGTCTTCACAGCCTCGGCTCGCACCTGGGATGAGCTGGGAGGGATTCTCACCACGGATCAGCTGTGGAATGGATCAGGATTGCGCATGGTGGAGATTGTATGTGATCGGGAAGATGCCCCGAGTGGACCGTTGGTGGAGTATTTGCAGAGACAGAACAGTGTGTAGTTCTAGTAGTTGTTGGTAAAAGAATCGAAGAAATGAGATGGGTTGTGCGTGGTATGCCTGAGGAATCAGGCTTCAATTCAGCTCTCACCGCCCTCTCCAACACGCCGAGTTTCTCTCCGAGTTTCTCACCGGGTTTCTCTCCACTCCGAGCATCAATCACTTTCCTTCCAGTTCTTCTCCGTATCCATCCTGTTGCTTTCGCGTCACTCAACATTACCACCGCTCGGAATGATATCCAGGCAGCCAGCCTGCGAGCCATGCCGCAAGTCCAAGCTAGCCTGCGACCATACCCACCCGGTGTGTACGCGTTGCCGGACCAGCAACCGAGCCGGACTGTGTCTCTATCGCTCCACCCCCTTCAAGAGGAAGCGGCCTCTGACATCCAACGAAAGCACTGAAGAGTCGCGCTCGTCTCCGAGGTAGACCAATGTCTCACTCTCGACGGTGGTCCTAGTCGCTGATCATCCTCATGCCAGTCACGACCCTTTTTCCACCCCCTCTGCCCGGTCCTCTCGCCGTCAGCGGTATCCCAACCCCGGATACATCGGCTCCTCCAGTCATGTGGCAATCTTTAGTCATATCCCTCCGACTGCAGCGGATCAGACCGTGGCACAGCAGTCGGCTGGGACTACCTCCCCCTCAACAACGGTGGACATGGACGATGACGATGTACTGCTTCAGCGCGCGGCAGACGCAACCCGGCTGCTGTTGGCTCATGCACCTCTGCAATCCATGAAAGACCTGGTCAAGTTGTGGTTGTCGAGTGGTGCTAGCCTAGCACTGGGAGGTGCCTGGCTTGTAGCTGCCATCGACAGTATTGACCTTGCTTTGACCTCGATCTCTACCAATGCAAATTGGCATCGACAATATGCTGAACTTCTATTGAGTAATTCGGCGCAGTCCTTGCATAGCGACTCGTTCATGACCTTTGCGGAATTCTGCGCTCAATTCACCGAGCATAACATTAGATGGGAAACCTTGGGCCTCTTTGCTCTGGCAGTGATTCGTGCCTCGTATGATGTGTCATATTTCGCACCCTTGTACTCGAAGGACAATGGCCCATATGATCTTCGAAAGCGATGCTTCCGTGTCGCAAACTGTGCTCTCGAGATAGCCTTATCGTTGGACCAGCTCAATGACCTGCAGCTAGTACTTCAGTACGAGAACCTTATCGTTCATTCGTACATAGCAGGCGATCAGAGTTAGCGCAGCTCTCCACCCGGGCCATGCCAGTTCCTTTCCACTGACGAGACCCAGGCTATCAGTATTGGAGACGACTTGGGGATGGAATTGCTTCTATCTTTGCTCTCGGTTATCACCAGACCAACGGTCTGGAGCGTAAGGCCCCTGCTTTTCTCCAAGAGTTGCGTCGAACCGCATTCGCGCGAATCTTCTCCGCCGACAAGAACATGGCCATTTTCCTCGGTCGGCCTCCGCGGATGCCACGCCATTTCTGCGACTTTCAGATCCCATCGGCTCCTGCAGGTACCAGACACTGGGAGCTGTCTTCAGACCCGAGTGAATCCACTCCAGGTTGGAGCCCAGCAGCTGTCCCTTCTTATGTGGCTGAGTCACGGTGGTCTGCGTTGTGTGCAAGCCTCAAGGAAGATATCTTATACCTGCACCGCGACAAGAATGGCGACCAGTTTCAGCAACAAGTCCGGTATTTCCCATTCGTCGGTATTAAACAAACCAGAGCTTTACTAATCTTGCTAGCACTATACAAGCACAAGCTGAGAGGTTGTGGGATGAGCTCCCGCGACAGTTTCGGTTGGAGGGAACCCTGAAGGAGGTTACAAAGGACGGGTTCGAGAGGGACTTTCTCGCTAGCTTCCAGCTCAATCATTTGCATGTCCTATTTCTTCTTCGCCTCGTGGTCCTACCCTCCCCTGCCACCCCCAGTCAGGAGCTTGTAACTCTCGCGGAGCAAATTCTGGCTACCGTCGTCGCCTTGTTAATGCTTCGCGACCAGCTCACCAATTCGGGGACAAGTCTGATGTGGAAGGTATGAGTCGGTGCAATGAGCAACATCGTGCAAAATACCAACTGATGGAATGTTTCTCAGATTGTGCATTATGGCCTTCCTGCGGCAGGCATCATCCTCTTAGCCGTGTTGAACCAGCGTTGTTCATCCGCGCCGGTTCCAGCCCCTCATCCACGGGCGATCCAGAACCTGACTGTTTTGGCTGCGGAGCTGTCAGGCGGATCGGTGGTGCAACTGCAAGACCCTAACTACGATCTGATTTCCAAGGCATTGTCCACGATTCACAACATGCTGGATTCGATTACAGCGGATGCACTGCGGGGACCGGGGGCGCCGTCCCCCCGCACCACGACCCTCGCCGACTGGGAAGAATTTCAAAGCCAGCTTTCGTGGGACCTGGACCTTGGGTTCTGGCAGAATCTGGCCGATACCCCATTTTTGGGGGATTAAACGAGCCCAGGGTACTGCATCCTGTTTCATGAGATTACCAGCTGGTTAGGTAGGGCACTAACCGAAAAGAGAAAAGATGCTGCCTGCCGTGGATGAGCGCCATGACGACATCATCGTGATGTATTCCAAAATCCCCCAACCCGTAGGGCTGAACGGAGTCTTTCTTGGCTTTAAAGCTTGGCTACGATCGCCATTGCTTTATTTGCCCATCGGTTCCGTCCCTGAATACTCATCATCTCCATCATCCATGGCTTCCTCCCGGTCGGTGCCTGTCCCTGATCACCTCCGTCTTGCCGCGTGTTACTGATGAAACATCACAGAATTCGACACGATCCCACCTGGTCCGCCCGCCAAGGTCTGGCTGGCTCATTCTTGAAACTATTCCTTCGGACCTACACAGCCTGTCACTTCAAATGGCCCATTTCTCTCAAGCCACACCATGAAGGGGACCGGTTTGTGGTGATCGACCCCGCCCCCACGCGGTTTTACACAGGCATTGCAGTGGATAAAGAAGTCAGGCCTGAGCCCGTCGGGGCCACTTGGTTTCCAGAACCTTGCATTGGCGCCACCTCCATTCCTGATGGGCGATACGTCGTGCTTCATCTTCACGGTGGTTCGTATGTGCTGGGTGACGGACGCACCTCCTCCTGCAACTTCCTCGCGAAGACCCTTCTCACCCACACCCCGGCCAGTCACCTCCTGTGCTTACAGTACCGACTCGCCTGCTACCCCAACGGCCGATTCCCAGCCCAGCTACAAGATACCCTCGCGGCGTATGCCTACCTCATTCACACCCTACAGATCCCTCCATCCCGCATTGTTCTATCCGGCGATAGCTCAGGGGGGCACCTTGCGCTGGCCCTGCTGCGCTACATAGTCGAGTACGACGGCCCAGCCCGCCTCCCGCCTCCGAAGTGCAGCTGGCTCTGGTCGCCATGGTGCGATGTCCCTGCCGCAGTGGACCCGGACATTTGGACCCAAAGCGAGAACTACGGCACCGAGTACATCCCAGGCTCCTTTCCCACCTGGGGCGCCCGGCAATTTTTGCGCGATCTAGCCATCACGGAGACGGTGGAGCGGTACGTGGCGCCTATCCACCATCCGTTCATGCTCCCCTCGCCCGTGTTGATCATCACCGGCGGTCGGGAAGTTCTGTTTCCCGATCATCAGGAGCTTGTCCGACGGTTCCATGAATCAGCCCGCAATGAATCACAGATCGAGCTCGTGGTAGAAGAGAAGGTGCCTCACGACGTTCTCATGATTGGCTGGATTATGAAGTTCCAGCAGGAAGCGGAGGCTTGTGCTCGACAAGCGGGGGATTTTGTGCGGCGCGTGGAGGCTTCAGAGAGGTTGGGGGTGACGAAGCAGGAAGAGGTACGATGATGGCTCTGCTGGTCAGGATTGAGCATTGAATGTACGTCATGTAGCTTAGTGAATACACATCAATAATGGAGTACCCAGCTCAACGAAAAAGTAAGCCCCGGGGCAAGACCTGGCTCAACGCAAGTCGATGGCCGGCCAGAAGCCGGACTATTCTCCGTGACGAGTTAGTCCTCTTAGCGCCACAGAACCCCGCTTCCCAGCCTTCTTGTCACCGTTGTGCTGCAATAAAAGCACTGAGGGTGATGTCCATCCACAGTGTAAAGCGGGGAAAGCCCACGAGTCACCACCGCAAATGTCCGAATAACATACAGCTTGCATATGATCATCAGCATACAGGGGTGGGAGCGCCGAGCGCCGGAGTCCGGAGTTTTCCAAGTGCGCCCCACCGTTTGCTCCTGCAGGTGAGAGTTGACAGTACTCCTTGTGGTCGCACAGCTTGAATCGAAAAGAGCTAATCCTGACGTCAAGATAAACAACTGTCTGCAGAAACAGATCATGTCGGGAAACGGAACCAAAGTTCTCTACCGGACAAGCTCAAAACACATGAGCTTCATGTCTTGTACGTGACCAAGTCAAAAGCATTGGATGC
Organism: Aspergillus japonicus CBS 114.51; assembly: GCF_003184785.1. NCBI lineage: Eukaryota > Fungi > Ascomycota > Eurotiomycetes > Eurotiales > Aspergillaceae > Aspergillus > Aspergillus japonicus. The sequence continues at coordinate 404,957 of NW_020291657.1, read as the reverse complement.
GATGCAGTCATACCGGTGTTTGCTCATCCTGCTGTTCCTGCTCTGTCTGAGTGGTGCTCAAATGCTCCCTGTTCCCTGTTGCTCGGCTGAGATAAGCACTAACTGGGCCCTAATCTGCTTCTTGACCCGAGTCCGGAGCGACGCCCGTTTCGAGGACTCTAACGTCCTGCAGGATCCTCGGACCTTCAAGAGAGGGATTTGTAGTTCCTGACAAATGTTGGATCCCAGTCAATAGTGCGCGCAGTATATGTCGAATACTCTCCTATAAGCCTAATGCCGTTTGCATATAAAGATGGTTCGAAGGCAACAGAAGAGCAGTCGACCAGTCCCTGTAGCACTCCTCGCGGTACAAGATGCAACTCACCACGGCCATTCTCCTGATTGCTGGCTTGTGCACCTCAGTCCATAGTCAGGGCTTTGCGGACGATTGTACCGATATCTATCTCAAGGAAAACTGGCTGGTGGGCACTTGTCCGACCAGCGACGGGAGTGGGACGATCACCAGCAGTGTCTACCTCCCCAACAAGATCACCAACAGCGAAGCCACATTAGCGGTATGTTTCTCCTCTTCTTGTTGTTTAAGATCCCGGTCATCAGAGCTTAGTATTGACTGCTCAATTCTAGTGGAAAACCGAGTAAGTTTCTCGTCCTGCCCCCTGAGTCGGAGTCGAGTATTGAGTGCCGTAGTGGTGCGTATTCGCAGTCCTGCAGCGAATGCATCCTGCTCGGTGAGGGAGCGACTCTGCAATGCTACTGCAAGTCCACCTACGCTGCGAACAGCAAGAACACGACCTTGAACCTGGGTAAGAGGTCGTCCTCCCCTGAAAATCACACCGTACTGACATTGCCGCAGAGGAGCACATCGCCAACTACGATGGACATCTGCTCTCCAACCTGACCGGCAGCGTCACCTCCATTCCGGCGGACTCGTCCTGGCCGATCCCCTCCGACTTTGAGGTGCAGCTGCAGGTGTCCAGCTTGAATAACAACTGTTCGACAATCGGTGGGTACCTGACCCTGAACGAACCGCAGGACTGCTACTATCTGAACCTGGGGGTGGAGTACTACTGGTACGCGGCGACGACGGTGAACAACCTGGGGTGGAAGATTGTGGCGTACCACGATAGTACCTGCAGCGGGGATGCGGTGGGCACGTTCACTCCGGAGAATGTGGACACTTGCCTCAGCTTTGAGGATGGAGTGTCGGGCTTCGCCGTGATTCCGCTGTGGAATGCCGACTGATGGCTGATGGCTGATTGCTGATTCAGCACTTGGTCAATGTTTGATGTGTTTGATCTGTTTGCTGTATTTGATGTGTTTGTTGTTTGCGCAGGTCGGAGCGGGTTGGAGCGGGTTGGAGCGGGTCGGAGAAAGAACAAGTCCGAGTCAGGCTGAGCAAATGTTGCAAACATGCCTCCGGCTCTTTCTCCCCCGCTCGCTCGTGGATTCTGAACAACCTCGACTTCTTCATGTAACTAACTATCAAAATATTCTTTCATTCGTGATGAATCGCTTAGCTAAATCATCTCGTACATTTCTTTGCTAACCGCAATCAAATCAATACTCGACATGCTTCATCCACCCCTCCATGACTGCAGCGCACCCTGTCGGTGGGGCAAGGAGCCTGGACGTGGGCCTGTGCACTGCCCAAATCCATGGCTGCAATTTGCAGACTCTAATTAAAGCAGTTTGGGTGCCTGCTTGCCTAGGTTTCCAGCCACTGATAGTCCCCTTTTGCGAAGACTAGTGCCCTTCAAGGTTCCCTCGTGTTCACAATTGGTGAGGCTGACTCCATTTTCAGGGTCTTGCCGAGCCTCAATACGAGATGGTGCTTAAAAAGGGGTTCAGCCGCTGAAGATTCATCCATGCCTTTGCGACAGTGACCTAAATCGTCGGTCGACAATGTCCAACTCGAATTCTGCCTGTATAGAATGACTGCCCACGACCGCATCCAGTGGCTGGATGGCCTCCGTGGCATCGCAGCGGCGATTGTGGCCTTTGACCACTACTTCATGAGCGATGTCTGGCACCCTTTCGTCTCCTTCTGGGCCGATCCCCCCGAGACCAACCGGCACTTGGTGCAGCTGCCTCCCATCCGCATTCTTTTCTCCGCCCATTCGATGGTGACTCTGTTCATGGTGATTTCCGGCTTTGCCATCTCCGTCGGTCTGCTCAAAGCCCGCCACAGCCCGCAGTTTCTGCCGCGAGTGACCTCCGCCATCGTCCGGCGCCTCTTTCGCATCTATCTGCCGGTATTGGTCCTGGCCACTCTGAGCCAGGTCCTATTCTTTTTCGATCTGTATCACTGGACGTTCGATGACGGGTTTCTCGATGGACTCCAACCCTGGACCAATCCGTGGGCCCACATCAGATGGCTGTGTGGCTACATGGCCGATAGCATCAATGTCATCGCATTTGAGTATCGCGGTGGTCTGAACGGCCAACTGTGGACCATGCCGCTCGAATTCCGGGGATCCAACGTGGTGTATCTCTTGACCGTTGGGCTGTCGGCATGGCGTCCCAAGCTCCGACTCTGGGCACTGCCACTCCTGGCTGGATTCTTCCTATGGGCTGGCAACTGGGACATCTTCGGATTCATCTGGGGCCTGTGGCTGGCGGAGCGGGCGATCAACACTACGCCTGTGGCGAACGCGATGGCAGATGACGACCACGACGACGAGGAGAAGCTGTCCCGCCCGTCCTGTACCACCACGCGATGCAGGATCCGATCCTCGCTACGAGAGCTTTTCACTCTTTCCCGAATGATCACCCTTCTCAGTTTTGTGGTCGGATACTATCTCCTCTGTCTTGGCAGCGACGGCCAGCTGCCCCCGGGCTACCAGTTCCTCGCTACCGTCCAGCCTGCAAAGTGGAAGGACCGGTGGGAGATCTACCAATGGTGCTGGAAGTCCGTGGGCGCCGCGTGCCTGGTGTATGCGATCGCCCAGTCCCCGTGGCTGCAATGGCCCCTCAACACTCGCCTCGTGCAGTATCTGGGCAAGATCTCGTTCTCGCTGTATCTGCTCCATGAGACCATCTATCAATTGTGGCGCAATCCCCTGCGAGACTTTGTGTATCTGATGGCGAGCGGGAACCCATACCTGACTAGTGCGGAGGCCCTGCGAGATGATCCATTTGCCTTTCATGTGGCCTGGTGGGGGTCTGGGATTGTTTTGGGGGGGGTAGTTATTCTTGCGTCGCATTACTACACTCTCTATGTGGACAATAAGTGTGTGTGGCTGGCGAAGAGGTTAGAGCGATTGTTTACATCATGATTTTGTACCGTACCTCGAGTCCCCCACGTACCTGCCGAACACCTCACACCTTCCCACCTGTTGGCGTATGTGGCCTTGGATCGCTGGGTCGTATATCGTATGGAGTGTAAAATACTCCAGTAGCCGTAGCTAGTTTCTTCTACTCCTGATTAATATAAATCCAAGGCCTCGGTTCTTTATCCCCTGTAGCTGTCCATTCAGAACCACCAAACTCCGATATCTAATATATATTTCCACCACCATCACTGAATCAACAAGAACGCTTATTTTCTTCCGGGGAAGCGTTCCATTTTCACTAGAAGAGCTAAACTTTGATTTACTAGACTTTGTCTAGAAGACAACAGGAAGTATTTCAGTTTCAGCAAATTCACTCTAGTCAGTTCAATGCTGCAGAGCCGTCGAAAGCCTAAGATATGAGGTTTTTGAAAGAACATTTGACGAGGCCTTATTTCCTTCCGTACGTAGAGAAGTGCTTATAGAGGTACATATGGAGAATTGTTGCTGTCTTATTTATTTGTTCAACAACGGGCTCATTTCACTTACTTACTAGAGACGCGTCGGGGTAACAATAGCGTTATAGGGATTGTCGCCCTAATCTAAAAGATCAAATAGTTCTCTATTGTAAAAAGAGTGAGTTATGTGCATTGTTATATGGAAAAATCTTTACTTTCTATTTTTGGGTATTGTGGGAAATCTGGAAAAACTGGAAACTTTGAATCATGTGAATGATTCTCCAGGATTTCTATGTTGAAGCTAAGCTGAAGAGAACCGTGTTGTGTGGTAGAAGTGGTGGACAAGTGGTACGGAGTACGGAGGACAATATGCTGTTCGGCAGATGTGTGGAGGACTGTAAGCCAGAAGTGGGCCCGGCTTGAAGCTACTGCATGATTTTATGTAACAACGCACAAAGTTGCTTACGCTGCTAGCCCGAAGAAGCATAACAAGAGTGTACAACCCAGCCACCGCCCCACACCTAGAGCTTTATACCCCGAGGGCAGATCTATGACTTCAAGGTTCCAAGTTGGCGCTGACCGTTCATCGGTTGTTGGCTGAGGCCGAAATAGCCGTTGACAAACGTGGAGCTTTTGTCTCGGGCTTGCTCTGGCTCGCTCTGGCTTGCTCTGGCTTTGGTGGATGCCTGGCCTGCTAAGGTATAGAAAGAATTACTCCCCCGTATCCCATTCCATCCCCCGCCTGGCTTACCTTCCTGCATTGCCAGGCTCACTAGTTCCAACTCCCTCCCATATTGTTCCTCCACCGTTTGCTTTCTCTGTTGAATCCAATCTTGAGTCGCACAGGATCTCGATTCACACACCACCAAGATGCTTGGCGACAGTCTCTTCAGCTGGTTTTCTTTTTCGAAGCAGGAGCCCACTAACAGCGCTACCTGGGATGCAACCACAGCCTCCATCCAGAACCACCAGTTCACCAGCCCTAACCCTCCCTCCACCGAAAGTGTGGTTACTGAGCAGCCTGTACGCACATCGCCTTGTTGATTCTACTCCGAGCAGCCGGGCCGCTTGTTGTTCTGGAACCACGTGGCTAATCCGGGCTTCGCAATGTAGGATTTGCAGGAGAACATGACGCTACGCGGTGGTGACTCTGGTGATGTATGCTGTGGCATGTAAGTCAATGAGTCCAGGCAAGGAGCTAAGTGGCTACATTCTCAAAAAGCTAGACCTTTCTGACTTCGTCAGCTGCGCCGGTATTCTCTGCTTCGAATGCTGCTGCTAGTTGAATGCACAAGTGATGGCATGATTCTCCGCCTTGACGATGATCGCGAGATGATCATAGCGCACATGGCGAAGACCACGCAATCGTGCTCAAGGGGCACATCCAACCTCCATTGCCGGTTCAGCCCCAAGGAAGCAACCCTGATTTGGCGTTACTCTGTGGCCGTCACTCACCCAATCGGAGATTCTCGGTTTATCCCCTAGATTACCTACTTTCCATTCCTGCCTCATCATGTTCATTTGTGCCTTAACCATTGTATCTCAACCTCACGCTGTCGCCACAGGGTGGAGTGGAGCGCCTTATGAAAAGACCCTGTAGTCCAGCAGTTCGATTAGTTCTTGTGCGTATCTTTTCCCTGATGCATGAGTGCTCTCTTGTCGTAGCAAGGTATCCGAGTCCCGAGCAGCGGTGCTTGCATAGTGCTCGGTCTGTCGTCGCCTAAGATTCAACACAGGCAGCTTGGATCCCATGACCCTGGTCTCCAAAAGCACATCATTCACGTGTACGGGAAGAGGATTGGGCGGCCTCTATACAGCAGGAAAGACCGCCATATTCGACTGAGAATGTATTTTCAATGCCGAAGAGCTCGTGCTCCTCTTCTGCTACTGCACACAAGTCTTCTGGTGTGGCTGCACTCGACATGAACTCGTCCAGCCGGGACAAGTTTGTCTATTGCTTAATCAGGTTCCGACACATCCGGCTTTTCTCCTTTTTGAAGAGGTTTCTGCCTGGTGGGAGACCCACCATGTGTGGGTTGTAGCAATCTCCAGGTGGTCTCTGCTGCTTGGATGTGGGTTCGTGACAGGTTGAATAGAGAATAATGAATATGCATTTCGACTTGTTCGCCATCTATGCTATGCTGCTACAAGGCACTACCGACCCTACGAGGGGAAAGATCTCCAATGATCAATATCGGTCGTGAAGAAGGATTCGAGCTCTGACTGAAAGTGTCCTTGATATTCTCTTCGTTCAAACCCTAATGTTTCTTGACCACGGCTGCGAGTCAGGTAACCATTACTCCGGTCCACGGTGATTGAACAGGTCCCGTTTATCAAACCCTCTTGCTTCTGGGGGATTTATAATCAACGACGCAGAGGAAATACACACTTTGGTCCTGCGTTATTTACTGCCATGGATGATTCAGAGTTTTCAATCAGTAATGGTTGTCCGATTCAGGGTCTACAGGCCACATCTAGGCCGCCAACATTCTATGCCCGGGTAGTGGGGGCAATTCGAGACAGGGTCTTCACGCGGATCCACCTCTGTTAAGACATCAATATATCCGCGAGGACCCTGCGGCTCAATGACAAGACTTTGCCTCAACAGTCAAAGTCACCTATTGTTATTGTTGTAAGCCAGCCCTGATAGGTGGCTGGGCTTGTACACGTACTATTGGCGTTCGCCAACTAGCTGAAAACCATGTATACATTAACGGAAATCCAATAAGAAGCCATTCAGCTACTAGACATGAGAGACGTGTAGGTATTCACTGGAATGTCTGGAACCAAGTAATGATAAGAATAGATGCATATCATACATTGAGTGTCACCTTCCTTGTACTGTACAAGCATAACTTCCTACTATGTAATGCTGGGTCAAACGGAGTTGTCTCTGAATGGGGAAACAGTTTCCGTATCCAAAAGATCTCAGTGGGTCTCGATTGGCTATGATTTAGTGATTGCAGGCTCAGAGACTCTGCACATCGAATGATCCGACTCCAAGGTTCTCGAATACCCTCCACGGCGACCAGGTGTGAGGTTGTATTCATCAAATGTATTGTCCAGAGCGACTTGGGGACACCGAGAAGGTACTCACTTTGGGGTTGATGAGGGAGGTATAAAGAGGTGCTTGTAGCACCACCTTCAATCCTACTTCACCATCATCATCAACCGCATCATCTGAATTCCAAAGCCCCAAAACTTCAAGACCTTTTACAGATCTCTTTCCCTCGACCATCAACATGAAGTTCACTTCCGTTATCGCTACCGCCATTCTTGGCTACTCTGCTGCCTTCGCTGCTCCCTCCAAGTGGGACGACGCCGATGCCACCACCGGAACCCTGACGGTCACCGACGCTAAGATTGACATCAGCGCCGACAACAAGGTGACCGATGTCACCTTCAAGCTGGCGGATGGCGACAAGCATGTGAGCTGCACGGCTCAGAACCCCAAGCTCACCTACCTGTCCACTGCCGCCACTGCTTGCAGCGACAGCAAGTACCTGTTCAACCTCATTGATTCCGGTCTCTCGAGCTTTGAGGTTGCTATCATGTACTCGTACGGCGATCTGTAAGTACCAGCCTAGCCTTGAGTCTACCTGTCCTGATAGTCATACACAAACCAAATGAGACCCAAAAATCAACGACTAATGAATGTGACAGGGGCTCTGGCGAGTACTCGCCTGGACAGTGGGGCGTCGGTAACCTCTTCCTCAACTGCAAGAGCAACGGCAGCGGCCGCGTCTGCACCGCTTCTGCCCCTACCACCGTTTACATCTCTGAACAGTAAATGGCCAGAAGACGGCTGCTATCGAATTCAAATCCGACGGAGTGGGGGCTTGTTGTGAATATCGGTGTGGGGGGATCCCGTTGGTTCTTTTCACATCTACAATGGTCCGCATCTGTCTACTTGTGACTTACTCCTTTCATTCGTTTCTCCTCTTGGCAATTAGTTTAGGAATCTGGTCCTCTGTCTCGATTGATACAGTTGTGCTGAAATAAAATCCTGTCCACTCCATTCTTGCAAAACCAAGTGACTAGGTCCCTCCAGAGCATGCTTCTTGAACAACAGCGTAGACAACTATCATTTCCATCAGGGTGAGATGATTACAACCTAAGTCAACGATTTCAAACACTACTCAGATATCCCTAAGTAGAGCCCGGCCCTCGAACTCGTCCCTTCAGCACGACAGCCACACTTAACAAACTCCCTCCTCCAGACGGCGCTGTCTCCTACTGCGCCGTTCCTACAATGTTGTTGAAGGTAGCATAGTTCACCGTCGAATCCGGCAGACTCTCCTTCTTCTCGGTACAAGTGACGGAGATATCCAGCGGGCCCTTGCTCCATTTTCCGAGCAGACTCTTGCTGCCCGAGAGCTTGGGTGGCACGACAAGCTGGTAGGTGTGGGCGTCGCCGTCGATCTTGGAGACGCGGACAGTTTCGGCGGGGTCCCAGGTGCTCTTCTCCGCCTTGATGTAGGCGTCGATCTTGTCCTTCTTGTACCAGATCTCGCCCTCATTGCCGTATGTCTTGGGGATCCAGGCCTTGGTCGCCGCGGCGAACTTGGTCTTGTCGGCGTAGATGACGCAGTACCTTTCCTTAATCAGTGATGGTCGTATAAAGGGTAAGGGGGAGGTATTGCTTACCAGTCGGTGGCGGAACCAGCCCATCCTCCGCGGTTGGCGGTCAGATAAGTGCCCTCGCCCAGCTGGATGTTGGCGCGGTTGCTCTCATAGGTGAGGGTGCCGGCTTTGTTGTACTTAGCGGCTTGGTCCTGAGGGGATTGTCAGGATCAAATTATAAAGAGTGTGGATGAATATAGGCCTTGAAGCGTCGTACTTTGCTCACAGTGCGGTAGCCGATGATGATGTTCGACGCACGCTCCTGCAGGGCTCGCTCCTCCACTGCGGCGGGAGCGGCAGTCACGGAGCTGGCCACGGTCAGGGCGACGGCGAGAACGCTTCCGATCGAGAGCTTCATGTTGAATTTGAGTAAAGTCTAGAAAAGCTGATTGACAGAGTGGAATGAAAGAGTGACGGTGATCCACACAGTGGAGCTGTAAAGGAGTGACTGTGATGCTAGAAGCCGAGAGATGAGATGAATGTGTGATGGATTGAACCTCAACCGAGACGTATCTGGCCGTCTTTATATCCCTGTTGCACAGCACGACTTGGCGTCTGCAGTTGTAGCTCCGTTGAGGTTTGTATCCGGTGCAGCAGAATGTCTCTCAAACGGCCCCGGAGGATTGGGGGCCAACGACCCTTCGGCCCCCGATAGCTGCATCGGCGCGCCTTCAGGGCAGATTCCGGCTGTGCAAACCGTCTTCCGCGCTGACAGGGTCCAACTTGTTTATGCAAGGGGCCACGCTTGCCCTGCCTTGAGTCTCAGCCCTGCGCGAATGATGCTCTTGCTGCAAGGTGCCTCGGATGCAGTGGTCTGGCAGGAGAGTTGGTCGAGTTGTATCATGCTTGCTGGAAGCGCGAGTGAGAGATCTCGCTCAATTCCGGCTCCCAGTCATCTTTCTCGTCTACACAGCTCAGGGCTCTTTTGGATTGTGTTGACTTTGAGGCGAGGTACGCAGGCTGTCGAGTGGTAAGGCCAGTCAGTAGCTTGGGGCTAGTCCCCAAGACCTTGGCGGATGGTGATCTCGGTTCAAGCCAAGCCATCAGGGTCTTTTCAAGCTCGTATCCGGAGTAATTCAGGTAGTCACATTCGCATTTGAGGTGAAAGTAGCATGAAGGAAGGATGATGATCAATTCACCCACAATCACCCTTTAGGCACAGGCTGGAAACATCCCCGTCCCAATCTGGCTAGCCTGTCAGCCTTACTGCCGCCGCCTGAGGCATCTACGCGGTGGTGCAGGCCATGAAGCACGTGATTCGGACTTAGTGGAAGACTAACGCCGGGCCGGGGCCGGATCTCTCTTCAATCTGACTAAATCATCACCACAACACCTCCCCGTATCTTTCAACCCAGCTGCATCACATCACGTACATGGACTCTCCTTCACCCCAGTCCTTACGGCGAAACGGTCGACGGCAAGCCTGCGAGCCATGTCGCAAGCTCAAGACGCGATGCGACCACGGGTGGCCCAATTGCGGCCGTTGCACCGCCAAGAACATCGCCTGTGTGTATCTGGTCGCCCCAATGACCAAGACATTTCGCCCCTTTCACCGTGGCCCTGATCCCATTCAAGCGAGGTCGCGGAATGCTTCCTCCGTGTCACTGCGAGTATTGTCTGGTCCGGTGCTGGTCCCCTTGAGCGTGGAAGCTAAACGTCTAGCTACAGAGCCACTTCGAACTCGTCGCCTGAGGCCACCAGTCGCGATGCCTTGCCCGCTCAGCCAGTCGTCGTCAACACCCCCTCGATGGAGAGTACCGGCTTTCTGGGCCCCACGAGCTACCGATACCTTCTGAGGGAGAGTCAAGGCACCTCCGATTCGTCTTCAGAGTTGGGAAAGTACACTATTGAACCCAGACAGCTTGAGCTGGGGTTGCGGATCCTGGACTTCTTCGGTCGAGAGTCCCGCCTCCTGAAGTGTCTGACTGAGCACATCTATGGGCTGAGTCGGATGCCCATCATCCCACGAACAGTCATGCTGCCCGCGCTGAGCCACCTCTGGGATATCTGGGACCAGCACTCCATGGGCGAGGATGCTGCCCGTCTGCGCATGGTGGTTCAGATCTTCGAAAACACTTACAAACCCCTCACCACCTCCCATAAGATGAGAGCGCCTGATCTGTGCCAGGCTATTACTGGAGTAAATCTTCGGTGGGAGCTGATAGGCGCCGTCATTACGCTCGCGAGTTTGGCATTGATCCATATCCCTGAGCACACGGTAACACTGATCGACGCGCAGCAGCGCGGGAAGAGTGAGATTCTGCCTCAGGTCCTGGAGATCACCGAACACCTGTCGCTTCTGACCGACGCCCTGCCGCTCGTCAACGAATTACTCGTATCCCTCAAGTACTACCAGATGCTGCTTGCTGTCAGTCGATTTGGCGATTCCAGTCAGTTCCCCGGCTCTGGCATGACACCGACAACATGTGGCTAATACGGACATAGGTCGCAGGCTGTATTCGTCGCTGGGAGAGCTATGTTCCTGTATATATGCGACCGGCATGCATCGAAATGATGTCCCGCGGGAGCAAGCGCCAGTCTTTGTTCATCAATGGCGCAGGGCATGTCTTGCAGTGGTGTACACCATGGATAAAACCATCGCGACGGCCCTCGGTCGCCCGCCACTGATGAATCGGCACTATTGCATATTGGAACCTCCGCTGGATCTTGATGAGGATCCCGACCCCGACGAACACGAGTCAAGCCTTCGATCGATCGACAAACACGGGTGGAATGTAGATAGAAAGCATCGACCCGCGACAACCATACGGCTACGGCTTCTACTTGCCAAGATCCGCGAGGAAATCTTGGAGCTGCATCTGGGGGTGACTGGCGCCAATCTGGTCAGACAAGCTGAGTACGTTCGGCGAAGCACTTGCTGGGTTAGACAGACGACTGATTTTCGCTTAGAGATGTGTTGCAGAGGCTGGCGGTCATGTGGGATACCTGTCCAAGCCATATGAAGTACTCGGTGGACATGTGGCATGCCCCCACTTCGATGCACAGCCATCAACTTCTGGTCCTCCTTACGCTCAATCTAGATTATCTACATTCAATCTTCTTGTTGCATCGGCTCATCTCAGGAGACCGGTCCACGAATGTTTTCATCGTGGCCAAGGACATTCTAAGCACCATCCTGGTGATCAACGACGAACGCGAGCGACTCCGAGAGATTCGGAACGACTTCACCCATCTGGTATGCCTCTCGCCGCTAGCCTTCCAGCAAGATGCAACCGAACACTAACCAGAGGAACAGTTCCTTCAATACGGCCTTCCAAGTGTCCAGCTCCTCTGCACCGAAATGCTGCACCGCTCGTCGACCTCCCCTCTGACGGGTGTTCCGGGCTTCTCTCGGGCAGAGCTGATCCGGGAATTGACGGTGTATGTCTCCTGCCTCAGTTGGGTGGCCCGACCGGGAAGTGGGAACTTCGAGTTCTGCAAACAAGTCAAGGCCAAGTTCACGCGGATCCTGGATGAGATTATTGATCCTAGCTATGGTACATCGAGGGAATCGATTGCACCGAGTGAGACGGCGAGTGCACCTGCAGGAGCGAGCGGTGTTCCAGACTTGCTCGATCCGGTCCACAACTTCAATACCTTGCTGGACTGGGACATTGACAGTTTCTGGGATCCGCGCCTGGACATTTTCTGCGGGTCTGTTTTCTAGTCCAGATATGCGCGTAATGCATCGCTCCTTGGACTTCAAGCCGAGGTCAACGGTTCTCCGACTCTCCGATCAATCCCCGCTCCTGCCACGTGACCCTCTTGCTTCCCCTCACTCTCCGCAGCTGATCTTCATGAAGTTTCAGAAAGATCCTTGGTCTATCACCACCACCATGGCAAAATCTCGCGTACTTCTGTTAGGTAGTGGAGGCATTGGCACCATTGCTGCCCTCAATCTGGAATGCGGTGGCCAAGCCGAAGTCACCGCCATTCTTCGGTCCAATTTCCAGACTGTCACCGATCGGGGATTTGAGATCCTTTCCTGTGACCATGGCCACATCCGCAACTGGCGTCCAACCTCCGGTATATAGAGTGACCAACCTAGATCCCTCGATGCCGATACAATACTGATCCTATACCCAGTCGTCAACGCGGTCCCCGTGATCGGTTCCGCCGATGTGGCGCCGTATAACTACATCGTCTGCACCACCAAGAACATCCCCGATATCGGCCCCTCCATCTGCGACATCATCGCTCCGGCAGTGACGCCCGCGCAGACCGTCATCGTCCTCATCCAGAACGGGCTGAATATCGAAAAGCTGTTCGCCGAACGCTTTCCGGAGAACATCATCCTCTCGGGAATCAGCCGCAACGATGCGCACGAAATAGCCCCGGGTCTGATCGAACAAATTGATCATGACAACCTGCAGATCGGCGCCTTCTGTGGTCCTTTGGACAGTCGCGGTGCCCAAACAAACGCAGCGACTCACTTCGTGGAAATCTACAGCGCCGGAGGCAAGACCAACTGCTATCACGAACCGAACGTGCAGCGAGAGCGGTGGCGCAAGCTGGTCTACAACGCGGCCTTCAATCCCATCTCCGCGCTGACGGGACTGAGCACCGGTGACCTCCAGATTGCTGGCAACGCACTGGATACGTTGCTAATTCCTGCGATGACCGAGGTTCTGACGGTCGCACATGCAGCCGGCATTGACCTCCCTGAAGAGACCATCGCCACCACACTCGCGAAGAACCCTCCAGAGAGGAAAATCTTTCCCAGCATGCAGAAGGATATAACAAAAGTGAGTCACCATCAAGCCTGCAATGAAAGTATACATCAACTCATGTTTTCCAGGGCAACTTCCTGGAGCACGAAGTGATCATGGGCGAGGTGATTCGCGAGGCACAGAGCAGGGGGATCGCCACACCCATCCTGTCCACCCTTTACCAGTTGTGTGCCTGTGTTCAGTGGAGAATACAAGCCACCGAGCCAGCGACTAGGCAGAACTAGGAATGTGGGCGTCGAAGGATTTTCATGGATGATCGCAATAAATAAACCTGCTGCCCGGTCGCAACGGGCCGCGCCCGAAGCTCCGTAGCCAAGACAGCTCATTTTCCATTCACGGGTAGCAGACAACCATATCATTTCTGGATCTCGTTCCTATGGCAGATCAAGCCCTATAATATGTACAGTATTGTGAATAATCAATGCCCCCGAATCAGGTCGCCCGCGCGTTCAGCCACTGCATAAACGGTAGCCTGGATATTCCCCGCCGGTTCTAGGGGGAATATACTGGCATCGACCACGCGCAGGTTCCGCGTACCGTGAACTTTCAGCTGGGAGTCGACCACACCTCCCAGTTCTGCCGGCATCATGGCGCAGGTGCCTGCCGGATGGAAGCAGGTGTATAGGCGCTCCTTGACCACCTCTTTGGTCTTCTCAAGGTCGCTGTAATCGACGACCCCCTGGGGAATCCGAGACTGGGGCTTCAGCATGCTCGCAAGCGGCTCCGTCGCGACGATCTGATCCAGGAACTGGACGTGTCGTGCTAGAATTTCGAGATCCAGCGGGTGGGAGAGGTAGTTGGGGTCGAAGACGGGCTTGTCCTCCACGTTTGCGGAACAGATGTGCACCGAGCCACGCGAAAAGGGGTGGTTGTGCAGGACCATGACGGTGAGATAGTTGCCCGGCAGCGACTTGGCCAGGACGTCAGCGAGCGTGGTGACGCCGGGGAGCATGTGCGTCTGAATCGGCATGAGCATGTACTGCGAGGAGGCGTTGTGACCGGCCTGGAGCAGCTCCCGCTGCAGCGCGAATTGCTTCTGCAGTGCGGGCAGGAGATCCGCCGCCTGGTGATCGAGGTGCTTGGAAAGCAACTCGTCGACTTTGTCACGCGAGAGCTGGCCCTCGTGGTCGACCATTGGCAAATATGCCATGCTGATGGGCATGCCGGACATGGGGCCTCCGCGCGTTTGCTCGTAGAGCTGGACCAGCGACTGTACTACGTTGGGATCCCGCATGATATCGCCGGACACTTGGTCGTCTGCTACTTCAAAGTTGATACTCGCCAAACAGTGATCCTGCAAATTCTCTCCCACGCCAGGACGCTCGAGGACGACTGGAATGTCGTGCTTCTCCAGCAACTCCCGCTGGCCGATGCCGGACAACTCCAGCAGCTGGGGAGTATTCAAACTCCCTGCACAAAGAATGACTTCTCGTGCAGCCGCAATCTCCCGACGCTCACCGTCCTTGGATCTAACCTGCACACCGGTTGCGATTACTTCGCCGTCCACCTCTGCCAGCAACACCCTCTCCACCACCGTCTCCGTCAACAACTCCAAATTCGGCCGCTGCGCTACCTCCGGTGAGTAGTACGCCGCCGCATACCCACGCTGGCCGGTCTTCCCATCAACCGTCAACGGTGCGGTGAAAGCGCCAATTTTGCGACCGGCGATGGGATCCGCATCTGTGCACCAGCCCAACCGGGCAAAGGCCTCATCCCAGGCCTGGTTGAATGGCCCGTAGACATCCGGCAGTGTGATGGGAACCGGCCCGCTGGTACCCTGATTCTCCGGACTCATGTAGCGCTCCAGCGACAGCAAGGTCGACGTCGCCTCTGAGGGGGGCGTGTAAGTGTGAAATTTGCGGAGGTAGGGCGCCATGTCCTCGGGGCCCCAGCCCTCGTTGCCCAGCGACTTCCAGGCAGCGAAGTTGCTTTCGGAGGGGTACATCACCACCGAAAAGTTCATGGCTGAGGTGCCCCCTACTACCCGGCCGCGCGGCTGGGCGATCTGCCGGTTGTTCACATGGACCTGTGAACTGTCAGTACGCATACATTACAGTGCGAAGCAGAGAACGAGTACTGCTACACACCTGCGGCTCGCTCATATAATCCCAGTCGAAGTCAGGGTTCCCATACAACGTGCTCAGAAATCCCGGGGTCTCGATGCGCGGATCACCCATGCGGTTGGCCCCGGCCTCAATCAAAAGCACGTTGACGTCGGCGTCCTCAGTGAGTCGGGAGGCGAGCACCAGCCCGCTCGTCCCCGCTCCGACAATCACGTAGTCAAAGGATTTAGCGGCAGTCATTCTTGTCGAGAAGTCGGATTGGGATTTATCTGGCAGGAAAGCCCGAGGGAAAGGAACCGCTGCAGGGGAAGGGGCATGAAATACTGCTAAGTCGCCGAGACTAAGGGGCGAACGAAGCCCGAGCAGGCAAGTGCAGGCAAGTGCAGGATCAAGAAAAACGGGGCGCTGTCACGGGCTGCAGACAGAATTAGGATTGAGATTGACATGGCGTGGTGGAGCCGGGCAACGCTGAGCAACGCCTTTGGGGAGCGTTGGTGACTTTGCAGCGGTTGTTAGGGCTGGGATTGGCTGCGGGACAAACGGACGATCCACATGGTTGACTTTGGTTGACAGCGCCGGTGGTTTTGGCTCTGCCCCTTGACATGTCTAGGCATGTCTAGCCATGTTTAGCCATGTTTAGCCATGCCAATCTCTGCCAAAAACCGTTGTGCCATGCGACAATCCGCCAGTGCCGGGCTCCACTTGGCTGACTCGCAGGACCGAACCGTCCTCGGTGGATGTCCGGGAAATTCGCTTGTTGTGCCAAAAACCAAAACGATGCAAAACGCAATGATCATCGGTGTCTGGCCCCCATCGTTGGGTTATTCTTGCACGTGCATTTTACGCGGATTCTCTTCAAGTACTGAACTGCCGCACGACTCCTGGCCGCGATGGGTTTGGATTTCTCTCTGTCTTGCAAGTCCCCCATCATGCATGGCACCCAGGTGTTCGCATGGCCATGCAGTTCTACAATGTCTTCGAATATGCCATAGTGCGCGACCAGCTCATCGCCAACACGGTGCTGGTGGCCGTGAGCACTCTGGCGATCGTGCTGCGCTTCGTCTCGCGGCGCATCCGACGCAGCAAGATCTGGTGGGATGATGTTTGTATCGTCGGGTCGATGGTACGAGGTCCTCGAGAACCCTATGGATATGCGGACTGACGGACTGAATCTCGGACAGCTCAACACCTACGGCATGCTAGCAATGCACTACCACTATGCGCGGGTCGGAATGCGTCACCACATCACCGCAATTCCCGCCGAAAACGCCATCCTCATCTTCAAAGTGGGTTCCATGTTCAGGTCCTAGCAATGACAACGGTCACTGACGAGCGCAGATGCTCATCGTCTACCAAATCATCTACTACAACTGCATGGTGCTCGCCAAATTCTCCTACCTCTTCTTCTACCTCCGCATCTTCGTCACGCGCGGGTTCCGCATCGCCGCGCGGGTGTGCATGGGCTGCGCGGCGGCTTACTGGGTGGGTAGCATGCTCCAGATTTTCCTGATCTGCCAGCCCTTCGAGAAGAACTGGAACTCGACCCTACCTGGCCACTGCGCGAGCATGAACGTGGCATTCTCGACGATCGGCGCTTTTAACCTTGTTACCGACTTGGTCATCATGGCCCTGCCCGTGCATCACATCTGGAAACTGCAGACCTCGACGGCCACCAAGCTGGCCTTGTATGGCATATTCGGAATGGGATTATTGTACGTCGTCTGCCATTCCCTTCCATCAAGACTCGAAGAAAGAACCAGAAAACTGACAAAAGGGCCAGCATTTCCGCCATTACCATCATCCGCATCCGTGTTCTCACGACCGTCGACTTCGCCGACCTCTCGTACAGTATGATCTGGGCGGCCTTCTGGAGTGTCGCTGAACCTGCCCTTGCCATTCTGAACGCCTGCGTCCCCATGATGCGTCCAGTATTCAAGGCCGCCTTCCCCGGGGTCTTCTCGTCGGCCAAAGCGGCATATTCATCTCAGACTGGGGCACAGTCCGGGGCATCAGCGCGGGCGTTCCAGCGCATGCGTGACACCGAGAGCGAACTGCCTCTGACGCGGCTGGAGCCCTCGTCGAAGAGTGGCAGCCGAGAGCAGGATTACGAGGTCTCGTTGAACGAAGAGCACCGGTCGCATGGGGAGTAGAGTCCGAAGGGGTGGTCATTTATATAGCACGTGACTCCCCATAGGTTAAGGTTGTGGAAGTGAATGATATACGCGTCATCTTAATGTATTGTTTCTTAGAATTTTCTACTACTCAAAGACTAAGTATTGAATGAACATCGTGGGCGAAAGAGGTCAGCTGATCCCACGGACTTCTCTTCTGTGTGGCCCCCCTCCATCACCCTCCATCACCACCGTAACTGCCTTTCTCATCATCAGCTCACCTTCTTATCAGATTTACACATCCTGCTTCTGCTTGTATTTCACCGTTTGTGCGCACCAGCTCGTTGCGCCTACGTTTTGCCATACCTTTCCTCAGCCCCACAGATCACTGCTGTTACTCCGTTGTCACGATGACGCAGCCAGTCTACTTTGTTAATTCTGACTATGGAGCGGGGACTCGACTCCGCTTGAACACTGCTGAGTGGACTATTGTATCCTTAATTAACGAGCACGTCGCCCCTGTGGAGCCCGAGGATGCAGCTAACTTTGATGCTCGTCCATTTGCTTGCGCTCGCTTCCTTGTACGCAGGCCTCACCGTGGCGCTACTCAGCAGGCTTTTATACAGATCTAGAAACAAATCGCAATTGTGGGAATTGAGTCGCAGGGCGCTCGGGAACGTGCTCGGTAGGCCAGGCAGCATACCCCCCTAGAAGTGGTTGCCTTCCAGCAGTTTTCGAGACAGACCGTAACGTGCACTCCAGCCCTGCTTGATAGTAAGCAGGAACAGCAAGGAGACACAGACCATATGCCCGGTGGCTTTATACACACTATTGTCTGGAACATTGTTCCAGGAATTCGCCTGGGGGACGCCTGCAGTGAAAAACCATTCTGGCACCTGGCCCATGAGGAACGAGATCTTATTCGCGATGCACCCAAGTGTACCCTTCTGTAAGTTCTGGTAGGGCTTCTACGCTCCCGCTGTCCGTATCACTGTTGCTGCTCTTGTTCTGTTTCCTAACTATGCAAGGGCTCTTCGTTCTGCTGTTGCTTTTGAACCCGCGGCAGGAACAGCTGAAAACCTCGTTTGGGATAGATCTGCACGCAAACTGTTTGTGAACCCCAAATCCCTCGCCTTTTGCTTTGATAGAGATTACTAACTTTATCTAGGTACTTTGTCGGTTGGCTCAACTGCATCTGATTGACTTCCAATGAACGCAGCAAGCCCTGGAGCCCAATCCTTTGAGCGGCCTTGCTCGGGCACCCCATATACCCTTCGCCGGCCCATCATGGTAAGGCCACACTCATGAATGGGCATTCTAGATACGCTCAGTCGGAATAGGATTGTGCGGCGGAACACGACGGTCGAAAGGCTGAGTGGCGGTCATGTGGGCCTTGTTATCACAGGAAAAGCCCAGTGCAGTAAATACCACTGTGGTCGGGATCACTGCTTGTGAAGATCGATAGTTATTATTCGACGACAGGTTGCTCCTCGGCCTCCGTCTTTCAGCTCTCATCACGCCATTAATGAATCGATGCCGAGCTAGACTATGACCACTAGAACGTACGAGGTATAAGCTCTGAAGACGACCTCGGCTGCATCTCTTTTCGGCCTTCACGTCATCCTCCGTGACAGAGATTTCTCCAATGTGAGTGGGAGCAATCTTGACTTATTTGGCCCAATCAAGTAAGTCAATCAAGGAGCTTGGACAGGAAAACTAGCGATGAGGCCAGACCCATCTCTTCCCCTCCGCCCAGCAGGCTCGATCCGACCCGCCACAAACCACGGGGCATTCCTCTTTGATCTGCATTCTCCAGCGATCATCCAAGTCGCAATGAGGTGACGATGATGGGGATGTCTCGGGAAGCAATCTATAAATCTGCAATGCAACATCAGCCTCGACCAATGACGCGCACGCGATGAAGATCGCCCCGCTGATCGGCTGAACACCGTATCATCCGGAGCAGTGTTCAGGCGACGGATCGGCATTGCCCGCACTGATCCTGCGATGTGATGAAGCGTGCATCAGCTGTGGAGCCATCCCAGAGCAGCAGTGATGTGCTGAGAGCTGAATACAGCTGGGGTAGACATCACACAATAGTGACATCGAGCCTGCCCGCCATGTTGCCCGACAACCGTAATGAAGAAGGGTATAAATCTCCTCATGGTCCATTGCCAACTGCACTTCTTAACAACAGCAACAATCATCTCCTCCCTCAGTGCCTCACTGCAACGAAACAACCAATCAAACAAAGAAACCAAACTACCAGATTAACAAGATGAACATCCTCCTCCTCCTCTTCCTCAGCCTTCTCCAACTCATCAGCGCCGCGAAATCCGGCACCTACAACGCCGGCTGGCCCGTAGCCGGCACCTGGGTGGCGACCGACACGGTGTTCGCGCGCGAGACTGGCATCGACAAGTATCGATTCACCAAAGCGGACGGACTCATCTACACGTACCAGCTGGACATCAACGTGGCCGAGGTGCAAGGGTCGTTCGGCAGCACGTACGTGTTTTATGAAACGACGGACGAGTATTACCTTACGGTCTTCACCCGGGGCGTGCACACAATCAATTTCAATACCCAGGATCCGTATATCTTGCAGGTCAAGATTGTCGAGGGTTAAGCTTGATAATCTTTGAACCTAGGGCTCTGTGGGTGAGTGTGCTGTTTTGGGGGCTAGATTTGTGGTAGATATGGTATGGGGGAGAGGGGTAGAGGGACGAGAGGGCGGTTCTGCGTTTCTTAGCTGCAGTTCAACATGATAGTGACTTGGGACTCGGACATCCAACATGCCAGGGTAATAGTATTTATATCTGCGGTGGCACGAAATCTGTTTCGGTAACTTTTGTATACCCAGTGGATGAGAAGATAGAAGAATGAATGTCTTATCGCCAAAACAATTAGGAAGCAAGTTGGCTACACCTCGGACCAAGGCCCTAGTGTACTATATCTATTGTCCAGACCTTGGGGTATAGGACTCCTAAGGACTAGTTCGGTAACATATCAGCAGATTGCTTGCCTTACCTAACCTCTGCATCCACTGCATCATTGTGAAGCGAACAAAATAGTGAGATATCATTGTATGCAGGGAGGGCCGATATTCGGCGGGTTGATCGCCAGGCTAGGCTCTTTTGGGCTTTCCGAGTCACATGCCCGGTGGGATAGTTGTACTCTGTAAATCCACCGCATCCACTCCACTTCCCATTCGCGTTTGCCAATGCTCGCTTTCATCTATATCTAGCTTCCTTGAGAATATGTTCCCCATGCTCTCTCTGTCCCCTCTTTGTCGCTTATATTCTTCTCATCTGCACCATATCAGTCACCATTACCGCGCAGATCGTTGACGTCGCTAGCCTCATTCCTAGCACCATCCCCCCCCCGCCGAAGAAGAGAGTAAGGATAGCAGCCACCCCACCCTCCAGCCTGCACGAAGAACCTCACCACTAATCTCTGGCCGTGTAGAGCTCTTTCTCCCTCGGGTCTTCGAGCAGGGGGATGTTGCCGGTTTTGATTGCGACCACGACCACGATTGGCCCCTCCCCCTCGAGAGTGATGTTTTTCGATCCATGCTTTATCAATTCAACGACCCATGCGTCGCTCGCTATGTTTGGCCAGAGGGGATTGACGGTGACACCACCGGCCGCCATTCTGGCATCATCCCTACGGACAGAGTTCCCGATACCATAAAGTGGGAGAACGCCTTGAGACACCGAAACTGTCACTCTCGGTCGCAAGAGCTGGAAATATGCCAATCGAGAGGAGTTTGAGTCCTGCATGACAAAACAGGACCATATTCTCAGGACTCTTACCATGCACCTCTATTTCAGGACGCATGCCACGGACTCTCTATGGATAAGGTAAGCAGGGCCCGTCGTCGCGCTCAGAATTCGAGCTCATGGTTTCCCCCACAGCTACACTACTCAGGCCAAACAATACTACTTCATTGGTGGTAAGCAATATGCCTCCCGATCCGAGTCTGCCGTAACGGCCCGCCTACAGAGTCAACGAATCCCGATTCCGTCCTTCACTGGGGTATGTGTTCCTAGGTGATTGGTTTGTGCGACCACTTCCTAACGTGAAGGTCTAGTGGTTCCCAGGGCAGACCTGGAGTGAATTCGTGGGCGAGATCCTGGCCATCATGCTGGGCCAGCTTGCCTGTAACTTCCGTCATGAGGTGCAGGACCAGGAGGGTCTTCCTTGTCGGGTTCTTCGGCTGCCAGATCTTCATTGCCCGGGGATTCTTTCCTCTGAGCCAGATCCAACGGGTACATGCGAAGGGCTGTTCGGCAGCTGAAACATTCCCCCTGGAGTTCTCGCGCGGCTACGATATCTCTCGCAAGCAAGATTGAATTAAATTTACGCAGAACCTGCAGCGTTTGCTCCGTTACCTGGTCAGTGGAAAGGCAAAAGTCGGGGGGATCCGGGCCTGCTTGCAGGCGAATTCTGACTCGACATGAGCCCTGATAAATCGCTCTGGTCCTGCGACATTTACGCTCCCTGAATAGGCCATGCGGCTTAGCACCTATGGTTCAACGCTACCTCAACGGCGGAGTGCCTGAACTGAGGAACTCGCGATCCCTATATCCAGGCTGACCAAGAGCATAACCCTATCAGCAGTGATCGGCTGATAGAAAGCTTAGCCGCGGTCTTCAGCCCCGCATGCTTTAGCTGGTAATTGGCCACAAATGAACTTCTCAGCCACAATGCTTGGTCTGAGAAAGGGGCCCAGGTTCTCTCGATGAACAGGACGATATAGAACTTTTTATATTTGTTTTATTCATCAGCCCGCAAGTAGCTGCCCCTCTATTCCGGGTCTGAACACATTCTAAAGAGTCGCTCTTGCTCCGCCAATCGTCCCCGAAAACAAGCCGTCGAGACTCGGACGCTGCAAGGTACGTGACTACACTGTGCTCATTATACAGCCGCGCGATCACCATCCACAAGCAGCCCGGTATCCGTGTCCATCATTTCCGTTCCAACCCTACAAGAAACATTAGCCTGAGCCTAAACAGTTGCTGAATGAACCACGGAAGAAAGCTCACCTGCAGGCGATTGGCGATATCGCTGACATACGACCCGGTGGCATCCTGGGGATCGTCCAGATCGTTGAAGTTGATGCTGCCCGAGTTGTAGCCACGGAGCACATTATACGGGTTTCCGCCCGTGTTGGCACCGACATTATCGTTGTTGAACCACTGGACAAGACCTCCACCGGCGGAGGTGCCCTGGGTACCGTCGACAATCATCTGGGTGATGCTGCCCTGCGGGTCGCTGGCGTCGAAGGAGGTGGAGCCGGCGTAGGCCTGCATCAGGCCGCAGTTTTCGACTCCGTTGTTGGTGCAGCCGACATAGACGTTGCCGCTGGACTAATCGTGGGAAAACTCGGTTAGTGATGAAGACACAAATGTTTAACCTGAAAGAACACGTACCTCCTGCATAACAACAGCCAGAACCAATCTCGGATCGACCTTGGCATCGGCCGAGACCTGCACAATGGCGTTCCAGATATCGCCCTGGATGGGACCGTCCTCGACCAAGGCCATCGAGGTCTGCTGGTTCAGGTCGAACATCTCGGTGAAGCCCATCCAGTTCGCGAAGGGGGGGAAGTTGGCTGCGGCTCCCCCAAAGCAGTAGTAGTACTCGGGGTCCTCGTAGGCTGTGGCACCGTCGGTCAAGGACGAGCTGTACCAGTTGAGTCCATTGCCGGTCACCGCAGGTCCATTGCTGGTGCTGCTGCCACTGCTACCAGTGCTGCCACTGCTGCTGCTACCACCCGACGAGGTCGCGCCATCGGCACTGTGCAGATAGGCAGCAACAACGCCACCCCAGCCACCCGAGTTGGCAGCCTCAGTCGCCGCGTCGACCTTGTTCTCCTTCACGATGTTGGTGATGGCCTTGACGTTCGTGCCGTACAGATAGACACTGCCCTCACTGGACAGAATGCGGATCGCATTCGCCTGGCAATCGCCCGTGCAGCTGCCGCCGTGGTTGAAGAACACCCAAACACCGCCGCCGTACAGGAACAGATTGCTCGATCCGCGGATGCGCTCGAAGAAGGCCATGCGGCAGCCGACGTCGTCGGCGTCGCACTCGCTGAAGGTGGGGTCACTAGCGATGAGGTTGTCGGTCCAGGGGGCGGGGGCGATGCCGGAGCTGGGGGCGCCCCAGCCCTGCCAGTAGGGGGTCTCGCTCTGCTGGAAGGAGCTGAGGACGTTAGACGCGTACTCGAAGTTGTACTGGTAGAGGGTGTTGTGCTCCATGGCGGTACCGACGAGCCAGGTACCCTTGGTGGCCTCGACGAGCATACCGCGGCCGGTCGAGACGGTGGTGGTTTCCAGGTTGCCGTCGAGGTTGTGGTCGGCCGTCCAGCCCCACATGTTCTCGATGTAGGCCGAGGAGGTCGCCGTCAAGTGGAGCAGGCCCCATGCGGCCTTGCAGATGTCCGGGTTGCCGTAGCAGTTGGTCTGCACCTTGCTGCCGGCGGCGCCGCCGATCCGGAAGTGCGAGTTCCACAGACCCACGGCTCCCGGTGTCGAGCCGGCGATGTTGACCTCGACCAGCTTGCAGCCCTGCAGCACGTCCGCAACGGTGAAGAGCATGTCTGAGATCTGGGCGGTGCCCACGTCGCCGGAGTTGCCGACTTGGACCATGGTCGTGGGGGCATCGGGGTTATAGAAGTTACCGCCGGTGGCGCTGATGGCGGAGGCGTAGGCGTCGCCGATGATGATGGAGCCTGAGGGGATCAGGATGGTGTCGGTGACAATATAGGTACCGGCGGGGAAGTAGATGATCTTGCAGCCGGCGTACTGCGCCAGGATGGCGTTGATGTTGGCAGTATCGTCCGTCGCGCCGTCGCCGTACACAGGAAGTCCGGAGACGCTCTTGATGTTGATGAACTGGTTGGCCGAGTATTGGGAGTAGGTGGGCGGAGCCATGGTGAAGTATTTGCCGTTGGAGTCGAGGAGGACGTCGGCACGCGCGGTGGTCACGCTCAGTCCCTGCTCGTAGGCGGCGGAGGTCGCGCCACCGGAGTACAGGTTGCCGTGGACCCAGGTGTTGGTGACGGAGCCGGTCAGGACGGCGTTGCCGTTGAGTGAGACGGTGCTGCCGCTGTTGGTGCAGGCCACGTTGTCGAGGATGATGGAGTTCTGAGCGCTGCCACCGGCGTTGGAGGAGATGATCATGTTGCCCAGGTAGTTGGCCGTGGAGTCGATCACCGTCAGCGAGCCGGAGATGCTGCTGGCGTCGATACCGGTGGCGCCGTTCTGGAGCGTGCAGTCCTGACAGACGAGCTCGAAAGCGCCGGCTTTGATACCGACGTTGGCGCCGTTGATGTTGATTCCCTTGAGAATCCACTGCTGACCGCTGAGCTCCATGGCAATGGCGCCACCGTAGAAGGTCAGGTCGTTCTGCAGAGGGAATGGTCAGTAATGGCTCTCAGGGATTAGGGCTAGGGAGGCGGCGCACCAGAATGATGTTACTGTTTGAATCGTACTGACTCGTCACACCGACGTGGTTCGAGTTGTCGGGCATGTTGAACACCACGTTGGTCAGCTGGGTCGCCTGCGAGACGGTCCAATCCAGCAAGGTGATGGAAGTCGAGGTGGAGACGCTGGTGGAGTCGATAATCACGTTCTTGAGACCGATATAGAAGTTGATGGTTCCGCCCAACTTGGGGTCCTTGCCGTAGATAATGTGGTCGGTAGGAAAGCTGGCGCTGGCCTTCAGGGTGGGCGGGTTTAGAGCATCTCCCACGAAGACCGTGCCAACGTAGAGCTGCAGGGGGCTGTCGAGTCTGTACGTGCCGGCGGGCAGGTATACCACGGCGGGCTGGCCGGTGGTACCCATGGAGCCGCTGCTGCGGTCAGGACCGTTGGAAGCTCCGGCTGTTGGAGTGTCAGTACAGTGCATAAGTCGTTGCATGACAAGGGCGACGTACCTTTGATGGCATTTTGAATGGCGGTAGAAGCATCGGTGGCACCGGTGTTGTCGGCGCCATAGTCGGTGACGACGTTCCGGAAGACCTTGTAGTTGGCCTTGTAGGAGGAGTCGAGGAAGGAGGATTCGCCGTTATGGGTGATACTCTCATACCAGAACGTGCTGGGGCTGTCCGGGGTGGGACCGCCGCAGCTGGCTCGCTTCTGGTGGGGATAGGTCAGGTTGCCCCCGTGCGAGTGAGGCGAGACAGGGTTCCAGGGCTGCGCGGTCTTGTTCTGGATCACAAAGGGAATGCCTGCTTTGATCGGAACATAGTCCGCGGACGGAATCCACTGATCGACATTGAAGGAACTATAGTTAGTAGGAGAGATAAAAGATTGCGATTGCGATTGAGATTGAGAGTTCAAAAGAGAGCGAGCAGGAAGTGCTGTGGAAAGACAAGCAAAAGAAAGACTAGAGGTCAGAAGCCAGCTGAGCTTGGCCATGGTGAAGGAAGGACTGGACTGGGGGTAAAAGAATGACAGTGAATGACCCTGACTCCCATCTGAACGCATGGGGTTGAGGGTGCAGATTATATACTCGCAGCCCTACCAGGACTGTTCGTGGAGGGCTCGTTGAGGGTCCATCTAGGGTCCATCCAGGGTCCATCGCAGCTGAAGGTGTATACGACCAGTTTCCCTTTCCAGGCAAGCTGAAGTTCTCATGGAACGCAAAATCTCCATGGTGGTCAGCTCATCCAGCCCGGAGACCCAGGAGATTGGAGCAATGCGACATTGCAATCTCGGTTAAAGACCGTGAGGGTTCTTCAAATGGTGTTTTCTTCATTAGCCCTGAGATCGCGTGCGGACTAGCGTGAAGCAGTGCGGATTGGCCTTGAAGAGCACCAATCACTCTTCCTCACGCCGTTCACGCCGTTCACGGCTGAACCGGGCTTTAGTCTGGATTTGTAGATAGTCAGATAGCCCTAACTACCTGGTTCTAGTAAGGCACGATCATGATTAGTATATTTCTGCCCCACTCGGTTGACCCCTTCACCCTTCAGCTACCCCATTGGGTAGTCACTTAGTGAGCTTAGTGCCTGGTACCTGACTCTGCAAGAATACATTCATAATTACTGATTAGTCTGCTAGACCCACTTAGTTCAGGCCTCCAGCGCCGTCGTTGGGCGGCAGTGAGACACACACAATCTACGACTTCGTGTTGAAATTACCACCCGCCTGTCAATATCTCCAAGATGAGGCCCCCTGAGCGTCAACTGGATGATGCCAACACAGGATGCTACCATGCATTAAGCTTGAATCAACGCAGCCATTGCGAGTTGTAACTTATGGACAGGTCTGGTGACTAATCCGCACCCGGACTCAGATATTAGCCTGGCCCGTGCATACGAGCCTCGCCCCACTGCATCCCCTGGGTCAATCACTAGACAAGCATCGATCGAGACGAGTGGACTGGCGCAGAGGAAGTGGGATCCACGTTTGGCCGGAAAGGAGACAGGAGTGCATGCAGTAATGCAGCCGCAGAAGTGTCAGAAGATGCCAGGGGTCCTGCCCGATTTTGTCTAGCTAATCCCCACCAACACATGAATTGGCTCAACAAGTCGAAGAATCACGTACACTGACACTTATTCCTGAGGCAGGTTCTTGCTCGTCGCTGTCTCTGTGCCACTGCCACCGGTCCTGGGAGAACCCTACATCAGACGTCTCCTCCTGTGCTCTTTATTGTCGAGAACAGCTGCAAGAATTGAGAAGATAATCTCTGCCTGGTATGGAATACCTTCCTCTGCAGGTGACGAGTATCAACCGATCAACTAATAGTCTGAAACACTGAGGCTGACAAGCACTGCAACCTGCCCCACGCACTCCCTGGCACATGGCACATGGCACGCCACACATACAAGTGCCCGCAGCAGCACTCCCGACTTGGCACCACGGACCACGCATGATTCGGTGATAAGCCAACTCAGTAAGTGCTGAGGACTTTGCCACTATTCTGTGAGTGAAATTAAATTACTACCCAATATTATTGTCGTTTCTTCGGAATATACATTTCAATTCATCCAATCATGTCTGCCACTACTCTCCGAGAGGGTAACAATGCAGAACTTGTCCCGCTGCGAAGACATTAGTAACAGCCCCGAGTCTTCATAGAGCAAGGATCCAAAGTGACTCACAATAGAAAGACGCGTCCTTGCTAGCCAGGAACACGAAACTCGTTGCCACCTCAGAGGGCTGTCCCGGACGACCCAGCGGCTTGCCGGAGGCCCATCCCTCCATGGACTCGGCATCTCTGGTATCGATCTGGATGGGGGTATACACGGAACCAGGTCTGTCGCCACTGTTAGTCCAGAATACAGACAATCGCGGTGAAAGGGTAAGGGAAAAGAACATACGCGACCGCGTTTACCCGGATACCCTTGGGCATCAGCTGCAAGGCGAGGGACCGGGTAAAGCCCACAATCGCCCCCTTGGTTGATGCGTAATCGACCATCGTGCCGGAGCCGCGGAAGGTGGTGACGGATGTGTTGTTGATAATCCTGCAGAAGATAGATTAGCCCTCTAGAATCGTGCGGTTGCAATGGGAAGACTTACGAATCTCCCTTGGACATATGTGGGAGCGCGTATTTGGTGATGGCAATCATCTGCAGGATATTGGTGCGGAAGGTGTCCTCGACCTTATCGAGATCGATCTCGGCCAGGTCCTTGCACATGTATTGCTTCGATGCGTTGTTCACGAGAACGTTGATATGCTTGAACCTACAGGAGCACGACAGCGGCGTTAGTCCCGTAGCCTGAGGAAGACCGACTGAAGCCAGCATACTTGTTCACATGTTCCTCCACGGCCTTCTTGCACGTTTCATTCTTCCGCAAATCACCTGGCACCAGGAGACAACTGCGCCCTTCCTTCTCGACCAATTGCTTGGTGTGTTCCGCATCCTCCTGTTCCTCGGGCAAGTATACGATGGTGATGTCAGCCCCTTCGCGGGCCATCAGCGCAGCGACCGAGCGACCGATTCCGGAGCTGTGTTAGACTGTCAGTATGGCACAATTGCACCAGCTTGAAAGACTCACTCTCCGCCCGTGATCAGGACCTTCTTGTCCTTGAGCTTGTTGGAGCCCGTGTATTCGACGAAGCCCTCGCTGCCTTCCAGCTTGGTGGACTCGCTGGATGGTGCCATCTCCTTCTCTAGACTACTCGACGTGTTAGTCTCTGCTGTGCTCCATTGCTTGCGAAGGTGGAAACACACCCCGGCTTGCTCTGAGCCTGTTTTGCCTGCGGGGGCTGGAAGGTCCCATCTTTGCCCATTTGCGACGACATGATTCAATTTACAGGGTCTGTGCGTGAGCGATCTGCAGAGGAAAGTGGTTTGACAATCTGGCTGGGAAAAGTCGAGTGTGTAAACCAGGTTTTATATGGCAGGCCCAGACTACCACATCATTCAGTCATGCGTGCGTCATAGTGCTCGAGCTGCCTGGCCAGGTGCGCGGGGCAGTGAAGTGCGTCTGGTACGATAAGCGCGATGCTTTGAGGCGGCTCTTGCTTCTGGCCCAGGCGGTATGATATGAACTCACAGCATGCAGCGTCTCCAGCGCATGAGCAGTGTTTTCAACATGGTATGGGGTGGTGACGGTGCTGTTCTTGGAATGGCGAACATGAAGAAATTATGCCGCAGATCAAAGGTCGCTGACTAAGCTGTGCACTACGGTCACGTGGTGCTGCTCGGCCATCGTGAGTCCAGAACTCTCACCGCTCTCGGGGCAAAACTCCAGCCTTCCAGAGTTAATCCTCCGATTTGGCCCGATCGGTCCCGTTGCAGCCTTAATGCTGCCTCAGGCTGGCATTGACCCGGAACCACTATCGTGAACAGGGTCTGCCATCCTTCGAGTAAACCAGCGGTCTGTTCAAAGTCTGGATGTTACAAGTGATCGAGTGTCTAGGTATTGCATAAATCTGTCAATAAGATAGGCTCTGTTCTAAATTTACCGATTGCGCGATAGGTAGTATTGTGAGTCAATTAGATATATATCTATCGAAAGGTACAGTACAATTTATCCGCGAACAACGCTACTCTCTAGAGCGACCCTGTCGGCTCGAAGGGCTGGTCCAAGACTTAATGCATGGTACTCTATCCTGTACAAAGGTTCTCTGATTGAAAATCTTGATATTTGGATTCTTCCCAGGTTAGATTGAGACGCATTTACTCCGTACCTGTGTCCAAGTCATCTACAGTGGCTCCATCACTCTAACAGGGAGTTATGCCAACATAGGTCCCGAGGACAACCCCAGGCAAACCAGACACTCTAGTTAAGCTTGAACTGGGCCTGATCCTTGTCGATCGCACTCAGCTCCTTGTTAGTCTCCAACTCCTGCAGTCTGCCCTGCAGTTTGGCTGTGATGAGCATGATGGCCGTCCCGCTCAGCGGCAACCACAGCGGGACCTTCTCCCCGCGGGCCGCCACCTGATACAGCACCTGCGCCACCTGCTCGGGCTGCACTCCGACGCCTGCCTCGAGCCCCTTCTTCACAAACACCTCGAGCTGCCTGGCCGGCAGATCGGGAGCGGCGTAGGCCTCGTGCGGCTTGATGTGCTTCTTGCTGGTCGTCTCGAAGTTGGTCTTGACCGCGCCGGGCTCGACGATGCAGAAGTTGACTTCCGACTGTCAGCACACTACACTCTGCCCCATCATCCAAGGAGGGTAAGGGGAAAACATACTGTTCCAATCAGGGTGCACTTCTCGTGCCACCGACTCGGTCCACCCCTCGACCGCGAACTTGCTGGCGTGGTAGAAAGCATGGCCCGGAAAGGCGCACACACCCGCCACGGAAGAGACGTTGAAGATGAGCCCACCCCGGCGCGTGGGCGACTGCCGCATCACCGCAATGGCCTTCAGGGCGACGCGCACCGTCCCGAAGAAGTTGGTCTCGAACTCGTCGTGCATCTCCGCCTCGGTCACGGCCTCGCTGTCACCGGACAGCGGGTAGCCGGCATTGTTGACCAACACGTCAATGTAGTAGCTCTCCCCAAAGTGGGCCGCTGCGGCCTGGAAGGCAGCGTCCACCGCCGCGGGGGAGGTCACGTCCAGCGCGAGCTTGAGGATGGCCGGGTTGTCGTCGGGCAGGTAGGAGAGGCTGGCAGGGTTGCGGGCGGTCGCGATGAGCCGGTGGCCGGGTTGAGCGGCAACGTGCGTGGCCAGCGCGCGTCCGATGCCGCTGGAGCAGCCGGTTACTGTGTGTGTCAGTGGGCTATGCCAGGACGGTGGGGATGGGGCGGCATACTGAACCAGGTGGCATCAGCGGGGAGCTGGTAGGGCTTGGTGTTGACGGGATTCATCTTGTTGATGGGGCGATTGAGCAATGCAAGGGAAGTGGATTGGAGAAGTGCTGATGATGAAAACGATAGTGCTTCCTGGAGGATGATTCCAGACTTTATGCCTGGCCATCTGAAGTTTGCTTGCGGAGGCCGCCGTCAGGTTTGCTCCGCCGCCTGGCCGAGCTGTGATGTGATTCCCAAGACCGGCTGCATTAGTTGCGAATTAGGGCTGCTGTCTTTCGGGCTTAGCGGTCGGAGTTACCCCGCTCCGTCGGTCGGACAACATCGGGAGTTTCATGGTCATTCGGAGGGTTTTGGCAGACATACAAGTTTTGGCAACTGCTGCACAGTGTCGGCTGATGTCATGGTCTGCTGGAGATTCGCTGTGTGTAGTTGTAGTATTGAGTGATTGAGTGGGAAGCGTAGTCGGCCCGGGTAGCCCCAGCCCTCCACGTGGTTCGGTGGGATGAGAAGAATTATTCAAGAGGGGGTACCTTTGTCGAGGGTGCAGCTCCATTTGTCTGATGGAGAACGAACGATGCAGGATTAGCTACCCGGCTATCTTCTGAGGATATGCATGCATGCTCAGTGTAACATCTTACCAGAGGCAGTTAAAGTGTATGGGCCAGGGTTCGCGATGTAACTCAAGAGGCCAGGGGCGACTGCCCAGTAGCCATACCACGTTGTTTCACCACCAACAAAGCCATTAACTATGTCGTTGCGTTGGCTTGTACAGACCCGAGCGTGTAAGCCCTAAGCTGGACGGACCTCTTTAGACGGCCACTGCAGGATGCCCCGTCCCCATCCAGCCTCGACAGCCTTGGCTCCACAGTCGTCAGCACTCTGCAGAGTCAATGCAGAATACATGATCATCATATAGTTTACTTGAGATGATGGTAGAACCACCAATCAAGTAATGTAAGCCCAGTGATCGCCATGAGGTCATGCAGTCTTCCCTTTAGTCGTCGATCACCACTTTCCCGTCCTTCTGGTCCACAACGAGTAATCGTTCAGGAGTTGGGGAATCGATGAAAGAGGAGTATCGTGCTTCATTCAATACCCTCGCGTCTGACAATCTCCGTCGCTTGGAACGATTCCCTGTCCATTCCCCCATGAGAATTGTATCTTGTCTATTCTATGCCCAGAGAAGAATCTTTCCCAGCCGAAGAAGATCGACGCCGAGGCGGGAGCTAATCGCCGCGTCGCCTGAACTGCCATGCCCCTATTCTCGTGCCGGTTCTCGTGCCGGTTCTGGACCCTGCGCGGATCTTCCAAGTTGCTGATTCCGGAGTAGTAATTGGTCCGATACATGAGGAATTCCTCAATTGAGTTAGCACTGATACGACATCACTTTTGCAGAGGGCATCGACAATAAATGACATTTGAGGCGGGAGCGACCGTGCGGCCGGCTGATCCGCACGGGCTCGCCACAGTGGGCGGCACTCCATTAGATGATAGTCATTGTAGACGGCGCCTCGTGTCTGGAAACAGAGAGGAAGACCCACTGCAATCCATAGGCGAACTCAAAAAGACTCATCAGAAGATCTCCCGATCCCATATGTGCAGTGTCCTCCATTAGAGGGCCGGATCGTGCCTCTAGCCCCAAGCCACTATAGCCAGGCCTGTCTACCCCCTCCGCAACATCGCTTTCAGCCTGGGGGCTTGATTCCCCGCCTTAGTGCTTACTTCAGGACGCATTGACTTTCGTCATGGTTCCTTGGGCTGCTGCAGAGTCGGAGACAGAGCGGCGAAGATATGGACACCTAGAAGATAGGGTTCCCCCATCCGTTCACGGGTAGGCCGGGACAGTTGCCTGTTTGCTGGTGGATGTAGGTACTTTGGCCGTAAATGAGCTCATGAACTGCCAATGGAAAGTCCTCGGGGATTGCAGCAGCCGCGATAAGAGTCCAGTCTGGCTTATGTCGGTTTGAATCACCCAACGGAGTATTGAGAGCCCTGAGTTGAATGGTTATCAATCTCATCGCCTGCAGAACGGACCGTCGATCAGTACTCCGCACGGAATGTGGTGCTGGAGGAAAGAAAAGCAAAATCAGAAGACAATGTCTCATAGTATGACCCTATAGAGCTGGTGATATTGTACTCGAGATATAAGAATCAGCAGAGATGGTACATTGACAGTAGACTTTGACACTACACTGAAAGGTTGACCGATTGATACCGCATGCACCCTCACAATGTCGGACTCCAGTAACCCCCCCAAACGAGCTGCCTGTGACCGCTGCAGGACGCAGAAGTTGCGCTGTGTTCGTGCCCCCGGCCACCCCGCCGACTCGTGCATTCGATGCGTTCGATCCCAGATGGAATGTGTAACCAGTTCATCCAAGCGGCCGGGTCGCCCGAGAAACTCGACCACTGCTTCGCGGCAGACCACCGGGTCGGATCGAACGAAATGTAACAATGATAATATGCACAGCCCTCGCAATCCGAGTCCACCTCTTCCCACGGTGGATCTCCACGCTCTGGCCAGTGTGGACGACTGGTTCAATCTCGAACTGCTGGACGCCGACTACGAGATGAGCAATGCTCCGTGGAACTCCATCGATGCCGGGTTCCCCATTGATGGCAGTGCGACCATCCACACTATGTCCTCCCCATCTACGCCCCCAGATGGACCCTCCCCAGCAGCGTGGCTGAATGACCCGATGATGGACACCAGCCCGACCGAGCATCTCCCGCTCCTGCAGCTCGAGCCTATCGACCCGGGCTTGCTGCCGCTGTTTGGAGACCAGCTGCCCCCTCCGATCTTCGACCACGGCCTGCACCTCTCCGTGCTCCAACGAGAACTCTCCAAACAACTCTTCACTCTTCGGTCGATGCCATGGGACACGACCAAAGCAATGTGGCTGACCTGCCTCCACGAGGCCGGGGGCTGCGACTCCGCCACTCACCCAAGCCCACCGGATCTCCAGATCACCACCACTACCACCACCAACCCACTCGCTAAGATCGCCCAGACTGCCGCCGACTTTGCTCAATTTCTCCGCTCCATTCAAGCCTCTACCCCTCCAGAGAGTACCAATGTCCATCACCACCCAGCCGCCAAAGCTCCCGCCAACACCACCCCCACCTTAGCATTCACCCACCCGCGCCTCAGCATCGCCGACCTCCTCACCATCCTGAGCTGCCACCTGCTCACGATCTCCATCTACGACGTCATCTTCGGCCACTTTATCGAGCAGGCCCGGCTCAACCCCACGGCCCTCCACCTGGCGACGCAAGCCGCCCCCAAGCTGTTTCTCGGTGGCATTGCCGTGCCCCCCGGCTTGGGCATGCTGAGTCACTTGCTGTACTGTTTGACAGGGAGTCAGTTGCGGCCCATCGAAGTTCTCCTCGGCCTGCCAGAGGAGTTCTGTCTCTCATCGCCGCGGACGGGGCTGGACGAGACCGATCCAAAGCCGGAGGGGCTGTTCAGTAGCCCTAGTGGGCAGTTGTTATTCTCGACGTTGATGCAAGTTGAGTTGGACGCGGGGAATGCCGAGTGTGGGCGGGAGAGAGGCGGGCTGGGGGTCATTGAGGCGTTGAGGGGGAAGATGAGACGGGTGCGGTGTTTGGATTGACTTCAGGTCGAGAGGTCTACAAGAGTTCTCTGGTTATTGTATGACCCAGGGGTATACTTGGAGCTACGGGTCGTTAATCAAGGTGTCTACGGGGCTATGAGGTTGTATATAATGCTACTTGAATTTGTGGGGAATAAGAGCGGTAGGTACGTGCCTTGCCGATATGATTGCAAGTATACTTAGGATAGAACCATGGAAGAGCGGATAGCTACAGTCCACACATACATGCGTATTTCACTATGGTCCAGACATTTCTGTTCATGTGTACAGTGAAGTGAAACATAGGGCATTATCGAGTCCAGTGAACCAGGCCCTTAGAGTCCATTACAGAATAATTCTTGGCTACAGCACAGACTACATAATCTATACGAAGCATTCAGATTAGGGGCTGCTGAACGGGAGTTCTTGTCGAGGGATTGACCGGGGGGTGCATGTCTCTGGGACTCTTTTCCGAGGCACGTAACCTTTCTTGTGAACAGCTCAGTCTGTTGGCCTTCACCAACCAAGTATTGAATTTAGCCGGACAATGCTAGACTCAGGGTCTACTCCCGGGCGATCGGGTTCGACCATCTGCTCTAGACCGTGGTGCTCTTCAGTGACCCTGGCCACCGCAGGGAATCGATTCGGTGGTTTCGCCCATTGGTTGGGACCCCACTCGTCAGCTGCCATAATTGCTTCTTTCCAGGGGCTCTCCCTTTTGGGTAATTGTGATGCGCATCATGAAAGGCCCAATCGAGTCCATCCCGGGTGCAGTAGTGCGCCGTAGTGCGCCGTAGTACGCAGTAGTCTACAGGAGGCTGCAAGAGTCGGCAGCGAATGACAGGCACATCCTTGTCACCGTACCAGAAACAGATAAAGCATGCAGCCTTTCCGTGGCTGCAACTGGAATGGCAATCGATAGTGCCGATTAGGGCTGTACGACCCCGGACTTAGCGGCGGAGGTATTGTCGGGACTGTCGATCTTCGGTAAATTCCACCGCTCATGACTTCTGGGAGGTGACTGCTGCCCACGTAGTGGATTGAGGGGTCAAGCAATCTCACGGTCTGCTGTATGTTTGAAATGCTCGTTAGGGGCTAGGGGTTTCTGCCCAATGCTTTTGACTCTTCATCCCTTGGACCCTGATTCCAGCTCTTCTTTGTACTATACCCCTTTCTTCATACTATACCCTACATCTACCCGCATTCTCTCGGATTGGAACTCACCTCCGTGACAATTTTCATAAACCTAACCAGAACGTGCGAAATGGACAATGTTGAATCCTCTCCACGGACCAGACCAGCTCCCACGGAGTCGGAGTCGGAACTGCACCATCCCCTCGCAGATGAGAAAGGCGACGGTATGGCCGACGCTGGAGAGAGCCAGAGGGCGCCAGGGAGTGCAACGACGGCCGATGAGAGCCACGAGTACATCACAGGACTCAAGCTCTTTGCTGTCCTGGCCAGTGTCACCCTCGCGGCGTTTCTGATGCTGCTTGACGGGTCGATTATCGGGGTGGTATGTTGCCGTTGCCAGAGTAAATCTACACCCTAGGATACAGACTGATTGTTGCACATCGACGCACTCGTCCAGGCCATCCCCAATATCACGAGTCAGTTTCACTCGCTGGACGATGTGGGCTGGTACACGGCGGCCTATCAGTTGGCGAGTGCCGCGTTGCAGCCGCTGTCGGGCAAGGTGTACACCTTCTACAATACCAAGGTTGGGGAATTGCGAAGAGGATTTATGGGGTAGAGGCTGATGATTCTCCAGTGGTCGTATTTGTTCTTCTTCGGGGTGTTCGAGCTGGGTTCCCTCATCTGCGGACTGGCCAACTCCTCGTCGATGCTGATCGGAGGGCGAGCCATCGCTGGCATGGGGAGTTCAGGGCTGTTGAACGGAGGGATGACCATCATTGCTGGCTCGGTGCCGCTGGAGAAACGACCGAGTGAGTTCCTCGATGTGTGATGTGAGAACCATGCCTAACAATACCTCAGTCTTCACCGGAATCTACCTTGGCAGTAAGTCGCCTGCCTCCTGATCTGGTAGAGGACAATCAGCTGAACAATTCCAGTCTCGCAGGTCGGCATCATCTGCGGCCCTTTGATCGGCGGAGCGCTCACCCAGTACACGACCTGGCGCTGGTGTATGTAACTCACAGTTTCCCCAGATTTTCAATGCAATCATTTTGACAAGGACAGGCTTCTACATCAACCTCCCCGTCGGCGCCGTCACTGCCGTCCTCCTGCTCTTTATGCACGTGCCCGAACTCACCACCAAAGCCCCCTTCTCGCTGGCCCTGGTGCGCCGCACCCTCCCAGACCTCGACCTCCTCGGGTTCGCCCTCTTTGCCCCCGCTGCCATCATGGTCCTGCTGGCCCTCCAGTACGGCGGAAATGACTACAGCTGGGACAGCTCGGTGGTGATCGGGCTGTTCTGCGGCGCCGGGGCGACAGCCATCGTGTTCGCGCTGTGGGAGAAGCGCATGGGCGAGCGGGCGATGATCCCGACCTCGATGGTCAGCGCACGCATCGTCTACTCCAGTGCCATCAACGGAGGAATGCTGGTGGCGTCCATCCTGGTGGCGGCGCAGTACCTCCCCATCTACTTCCAGGGAGTGCGTGGGTATGGGCCGGCCATGAGCGGGGTGAACACCCTGCCGGGCATCTTGAGTCAGCTGCTCATGGTCATTCTTTCGGGGGCCTTTGGTCAGTAACCTTTCTCCTTTCTCAAAATCGCGTGGTTTCTGACAATATTCCGATGGGACGTAGTGCAAAAACTGGGGTATTACCTACCCTTCGCTGCTGCAGGGAGCGCCATTAGCGCCGTCGGCAACGGCCTCGTCACGATGTTCGCGCCTTCGACCCCGACAGGCAAGTGGATTGGGTACCAGATTGTGCTAGGCAGTGGGCGTGGGATTGGGATGCAGATGGTAAGCTAACCCCCTTATACTTTGCACCCCATCACAGTACACAACACCTCTTTCGCTTCCATCCAGACCCATACTAACCATAACAAAGGGCATCATCGCCATCCAGAACCACCTCCCCGTCCACCTGATCCCCATCGGCATCGCCTTCATGATCTTCTGCCAGAACTTCGCCGGCGCGGTGTTCGTCGTCGTGGCGGAGGTGATCTTCCGGCAGCAGCTCGTCAAGGAGATCCGACTGCATGCGCCCCAGGTCTCGGTGGATGCGGCCCTGGCCGCTGGTGCGAGCGCGAGCTCCGTCCGGGCGTTGGTGTCGGAGGGTAGCGGTAGCAGTGCGGAGCTGGTGGGGGTGTTGCTGGCGTTTGCGAATAGTCTGGATAAGGTGTTTTATCTGCTAATGGCGTGCTGCCTGACGGGGTGTGTGGCGGCGTTTGGGATGGGGTGGGTTGATGTGAGGAAGAAGAAGACGGTTGCTGAGGAGGGGGAGGAGGGAAAGTAGGGCTAGCTTACACCTTTGCTGTGGGCAGCTGGTACTGGGATCGTTCTGTCAACGGCCTCGGTTTTGAATGCCTTTTCTTGTTTTCTTTGGAAGAGAAGGGTTCCTTTCATTTGCCTTCGATTCTCATCTATTACATATCCTACTATATTAATGGCAACTGCTCAAGACAAAGTACTTTTCAAAAACAGAGTAAAGAGCTACGTTTTCATTCTGGATATCATTCCCCATGAATCTTGTTCACCTGTTCAGGGTGCAATCGGTTTTCCGCCTCCTCTCTCAAGAGGTATCGATTCACCGGCCAGAGGCCAGACTGACGAACCCCTAAAAGTGCACCCCGTGCACCTGCTGCTTCATCTTCTTGACGTCGATGTTCTTCCAGAAGAAGCACGACGACCAGGTGATCAGATACAGACACGTCGCCGTAATCAGCATCAGCCGCTGGGTCTCGCCGTAGGCAGAGTCGATGGCGTCGCGGGTGGGCGTTCCCCGGGCGTAGGACTGCTGCACGTCCAGCGAGCCGTAGATCGTCGACCAGTCGGCCTCCGTGGACGCGGGCAGCAGCGACCGCAGCTTCACGGGGAAGATGCCCGTCCACATGGCGACCGCCACCGTCCCGCCTAGGGCGCTACCGATGCTGGCGACGACGCCCTCGATGGCCAAGATCGCTGGGATGTTGCGCTGCGCCGACACGGCCATGACCGTCATCTGCTCGCAGATGACCAGGGTGCCACCCCCAAAGGCGACGAAGATCTGGCACATGACGATATACCCGATGTTCACGTCCGGCTGGCGGAACTTAATCATCAGCCCGACTCCTAGAATGGTCAGGGGCACGCCGAAGCAGATGGACCAGTACTTCAGACGGCCCTGGTAGCGCAGGATGGCGCCGAAGACCAGGCACCAGAAGCAGGAGCCGATCGTGTAGATGTTAGAGATGTAGGTGGCCTGCGTGACGGTCTGGTTGAAGACCACCTGCAGCAGGCTGTAGAAGTAGCTGTCCCAGATGTACCAGGCCAGGTAGAGGGAGACGACCATGGAGAAGGTGAAGACGACGGTGCGGTCCTGGATCAACGCCCAGGGCATGAACTGGACGGGGGCCCAGAAGCGCTCCCACACCACGAAGGCCAGGATCAGCAGGGCTCCGATGATGATGAAGCAGATGATCAGCGGCGAGCGCCACTCGTTGGCCTGGTACGAGTACAGGTTGAAGGCCAGCAGGAAGAGGGAGAAGCCTGTAGCGATGATGAGCAGGCCGACCACGTCGAACTCGATGGCGTAGTGAACGATAGACTGGACCAGCGTGCGCCCGCTGCGCTCGCGTTTCTCGGTCAGGCCCATCCGCTCGGCCTTCTTCTGGATGTAGTACCATAGCCCCCACAGCGGAGCGCAGACAATGGGCATGATGATGGCGAACACTCCGAATCCCCAGCGGTAGCCGATGCCCCCGGGGGCAACGATGCGGTCGGCTGCGTAGCCGTAGATCCATGGGGTAATCAGGTACGGCGACGAGGCGTAAGCGATCCAGAACGCCCTGTTCTTCAGGGCGGTCGTGTCGGCGATAAAGATCGTCATCGAGAAGTCGATGCAGCTGAACCCAATCTGGTAGAAGACCTGCGCGGCGCAGTAGGTCTGCACGTTCTTACAGGCGGCCATCATCACCAGCCCTAGTGTCAGCGAGCCCACGGCGACGGCGAAGGCCTGCGGTCGGCCCCAGATGTCCATTAGCTTCGCGTACGGGAATTTGACCATCGCGGAGATCAACGAGGCAATGACCGAGGTCAGGCCCGTCAGGGAGTGCAGGGCAAAGCCGCTGTAGATGTAGGGGGACAGGGAGCCGAGGAGGCCGGAGCTGAAGTATTCGAGGAAGTTGACGATCCAAGCCCTGGGAGGGAGGGCGAGGTTAGTGAGAGATGCTTCGGAGTGAGTGATCGGAGACTTACAGGATGTAGGCTGCAATCAAGGTGTTCCTCGTCCAGGCTTGGGTGCTGGCCTGCGCCTTCTGGGTACCGGCTTGCGCTTTGTCGTCGATGATTGTATCATCCTGCGAGGAGCGATCGGTCTCTTGTGCTTGGTCTATAGGGTGCTTCGACTCTGCAGTTGTCTCGAGATCAGAGTGCCCAGTCTCAGACTGTGCCCCGACAGCGCCCTTGGCCGCGAAGGGGTTGATGAAGCGGTTCCTGAGAGCCATGGCGGTGGTTGTCCGGAACAAATGTCACGTACAGGAATGCAGGCTGGGGCGGGCCTCAACCTCTACTTATACTTCAGTTGCCACATGGTCCCAGGCAAGTGGTCCGAGGACCGGAAAACAAATTTCCCTGCAATCTTGCTAGACTAGATTGATTCAATCTGATAGAGTAGCATGACTCAGGGCATGGACTGGACTAAGGAAGGAATGGTGCAGCAGAGACCCGGATATGCCGACTGCAGCAGCGACAGCAGTCATCCTGACAATGCTGGCTTGGCAATTGAAGGATTCATTCGACCATTCAACAGTGGCTCTACTAGACTACTGGCCCTCAAACCAAGGACAAAAGGGACTGCCAAGAGGGTTCAAGCAAGAGAAAGAGGGGGCGCGGAGTCTTATCTGATTATCTGATTGATTGACTAGATTGATTAGATTGATCTTTGGCTCGTGTCGAGTTCCACTTCGGGCCTTAGCGTCGTCTTCCTTCCGGCCAATTTTCCCCCTCCGGCTTTTCTCCGAGTCATGAATGGCCGCGTTGTCAGGCGCCCACGAGCCTCATGGCCGGTTGACTTTGCTGAGAGTTTGCGCTACTAATTCACTTGGCCTGGTGAAGTTTAGCCTGGTGGCGTGAGGAAAATTCTAACGCGGTGTGAGAAGGCTTGTCCTGATGAAATTGCCGCAATGGCTATGAGTAGAGCATGTGGAGGGGGTGACTCGGTCAATCTCTGTGCTGTTGCAGGCTGCTAAGGACGTCGTGAGTATACGGCATTGGACGGGAGGAGTATTATGAGTCTCATACCGGTTGAAGGGTTGCAGCACTCCTACGTACCCAGCACGGTGAACCCTAGAAAACCCTGACGGATCAGATGATTCCAAATTCACCTAAGCTTATCAGCAGGACCCACCGTGCGCATTCCAGACTAACATAATAATGGTGGGGATGGTATGTGAGAGACCTGTCTCGCCCTCCTAGCTTCGGCTGAATTATCCATGAGTGCGTCGACGCCAGCCGGGGAAGATTGTTCAAAAAGAATTTGTCATGGGGTGCCCTATATGTAGTTATTTAGCGACTGATAAAGCGACGGATAAAACAAGCTTGCATTATTACTGCTCGTGCACCCCAGATGATCTTTGTCTTCTAAACTATAGATTACATCTATCACGGGAGACAGAATTATACCCTTCAATACCGCAGCAAGTAGACTCGACCCTAATCGTCCGCATCGATATCCTCCGTTCGGGTCTTCAGAACGAACCGCGGATTCTCAGACTTAGGATCGATCTCTCGTTCCACTGTAAGCTTGAATAGCTGCTCAAGGAATCGCTCCATCTTCAGTTCTTCTTTGGAACGATTGGCCCGTCCGAGGTTCTGTAGCCATGTAATCCGCGAGAGGAGGTAATAAACGGTGGCGATAACGATGACCACCCCGATCGAGAACCCCCAATTCACTCCAGCCAGCGACTCTATCGCGGTCAGCTTCTGCACCACGGCCTTCTTGCGGGCGAGGAACGCTGCGCCAACAGCCAGTGTAGTCGTAGTTACTACGGGCAGTCCCACCGGGACTCCGATGATCAAGAGAATCAAAGTCTAGTGCAGGAGATTGTTGTCATCATTTTCCGGGGTGACGATGCGCAGGTGCCGGTAAAAGCCCCCAATCCACGCAACGAGGATCCAGAACATAACCAGTACCAGCAGGGTAGTGCCGATGGAGTCCATCACGGCCTTGAAGTGGCCCTGGTCTTTGGCGGTTTGGACGAGCGATGCGGTTCTCCCCACGAAGGAGTCTTTCGCTGAGGCATTCACGATGGCATACGCCTTGCCCTTCTTACAGCTGGTCGTGTAATAACAGACATCCCCCATGAATTTGTCGACCTAATTACAAGGTCAGACGAGACGTCTATGAGACAATCTTTGGGTGATGGTCAGGGGTACCTACAGCGAGGGATTCACCAGTAATTGCAGACTGGTCCGCGGCTACAATTGCTTTTTCCGTATGCTTGTGCTCATCCTCGCTGCTTTCTCCGTCCTCGTGCAGAGGGTCTTCTCCCTCCTGCGCAATCTTTTCTCTGTATGCAGCAAACGTATCGGGCTCACTATAGTCACAGATCAATCGTGCTTCCGCAGGGATGACATTGCCTTCCTCCAGAATGAGCTGTGTTTCAACGTCAGTCATTTATTCGTCGTGATGCATCGCTAGGCAGAGTATGCTTACAATGTCACCCACGACGACCTCACGAGCCAAGATCTCCTTCTCCTCCCCATCTCGCACCACAATTGCCTTCATGGCGAGGTCACCCTTTAGGCTGGCGACCACATCCGCGGCTTGTTTCTCCTGGTACCATCCAACGA
Source organism: Aspergillus japonicus CBS 114.51 (assembly GCF_003184785.1). Taxonomy (NCBI): domain Eukaryota; kingdom Fungi; phylum Ascomycota; class Eurotiomycetes; order Eurotiales; family Aspergillaceae; genus Aspergillus; species Aspergillus japonicus. Next base: position 362,930 of record NW_020291657.1, on the reverse strand, counting down.
TCGCGTTCAACATGAGGATTCCATTGATCACGCCAAAATCGATCCAGTCGCGCAGGCCAGCTGCGAGGAACAGGGCGAGCTCCATCACTAATAGGTTGTTTAGTATACTATAGGCAATAGATGGGCACAAGCAGAAACTTGATGAGCACGTACCATACAGTATCGGACACCGGAAATATGCGATGAACTGAAGCAGCTTGTTGGGGCTTTCACTGGCCAGTTCATTCCATCCGCACTTCTTCCGCCGTTCGTCAACCTCGGCTTCCGAGAGACCCGACGAGATGTCAGTGTCCAGCCACTCCGAGGGAGTCTGGAAGGGCCCACCACCCTTCTCGTCTGTGCTGTCGTGGAACTGCCGCCAGAATTTCCACCGGGGTGGGTGCGAAGTGGGTTCGTCAGAATCCTTGTCGGTAGCTGACGGTGCGGCATGACTGGCGGTGGTCGTAGTGGAGATAAAGCGATTGAGGGCAGTGTACTCCGATAGATCATTCGATGGCTGGTGACCGTTGGGAAGCTCTTTCTCGTGGTCTTCCATTGTTGCTTGCTTGGTCTCGCCTTGGATTCATGTCCAGGAGCATTGGCACTCGGCTCTTGGTTCTGCTTTATAACACCGACCAACTCGCTCCCCCTAACCTGCAGATCTAATGAAGTCATGACTACGATTGGACTCGACAGGGAAAGCTTGATCTTGAGCCCATTCTCCAGGTGCGTCATGAGGCTGTGAGATTGGGCACTGGCGCAGATCCGAAACCTCCAACGGGTAGAACGGGTAGTGCGGCTGCACTCCTGTAGTCTATCCTAGCTAAGCCCTAGGTCATCGACTTTCCATCAAGTAAGGCGCCTATGCGCACAAGGTGACGTCCCTAGGTAGATGGTTCAATTCTCATGAAATACATATAGCCGTGGAGTCGGATCCCTACAACTACCGTCTACCACCCCTCCAGAAACTACGTATGCATGTTATACTACTATTATGCCGTCACTCTCCTATCTTCGAGCTGGTTCTGCCTTCTTCTGCTGTCGACCACCCCGACAAAGCACGCCAGTCCATGATTCGAGACCCCCAAACTATACTAGGCATACTCTTGAACCCAATGCACCACCGGCTAGCAAGGCAGGGGATGTGGATGTCGGACTCGGGGCTCTGAGTGAGGTCGCTGCTCCCGAGCCCACTGCTCCGGTCACGATTCGACGTCCCACCCTCGAGGACGCCCATTCGCGCTGATGCGCAAGCAGATGACAAGTCTCAATCTGTAAGGGATTCAGCTATCCTTACCTCTTCACTATTAGTAGACCGCTGATGGTGGCGAAGTCTGAAACTACGATTCACACACAACCATGGCGCACGAGAAAGATATTTTGCTTTGTGGGGTCAAGGGATCCAACGAGTGTACCGGAGTTGCGGCGCTAGATACATTTATGCATATTGATCTTAAAGGGTCTTGCAATTTCTCAAAGAAAGACAGACTGTTCCTGGGTCAATCCGACTGCAGCTTTCGATCCGATTGGCTTATCCTTTAACAACTTGAATAAACTTGTAACTTCTTCAATGTGACTTATGTAGCACGGCAGAAGATAGGGTCAACCCCGTCTGACCGATATCCCCGACGGAACGTAGTCCAGCGCCTGGATCAAGCCAGGAATACCAATCTTAGAGCCTGGAAGCGGCCGAAAATTTCGCTCCAGCATACACCACCTCTTCGCCTCGTGCTAGAAGCGCCTCCTCTATCTCGATCAGCCGGTTATATTTGGCAACTCTCTCCCCGCGGCATGGCGCTCCCGACTTGATGTGACCAGTGCGCAGCCCCACCACCAAGTCTGCGATGAAGTCGTCCGTGGTTTCACCAGACCGATGGGACACGAACACACTCCAACCGTACCTATATGCCAGATTTGCCCTGAGAATTGTCAGCCATGCTCGCCCTTCGGTCGAACCCAGAGTCACGTACGCTTCGAGAGCTTCAGAGATCGTTCCGATCTGGTTGATCTTGAGCAGCATCGCAGTACATGCTTTCTTTTCGTGGGCTTCTTGCACATAAATCTTGTTCGTCACCAGCAGGTCATCGCCCACCAGCTCCACGGGACAATTCTTGCAGAATTCAGTCCAGCTGGCCCAGTCATTCTCCGCGAAGGGATCTTCGAGTAGGACGATGGGATACTTGCTAAGCAGCGAGTGATAAAGATCCATTAGCTGCTCTGGCGACAGAGGATTCGGGGCATCGTCCTTGAAGCCGAGGTCGTAGGTTCCGTTCTTGAAGAACTCGCTTGAAGCCGGGTCGATGGCGAATTTGATCTTTCCCTCGTAGCCTGCCTCGGATACGGCCTCTACCAGCAGGTCAAGAGCCTCATGGGGCTGCGAGATGGGCGTAGCAAAGCCGCCTTCATCGCCGATACCGACGGCTAAATCGTCATGGTCAGTGCCCACTCGAGATGCTTTGTCAGGTCCGATTTCACGACTGACCCGACGCTCCAAATTGTTTGGTGAGGATTTGCTTCAGATGGTGGTAAACCTCACTGCCCATACGCACGGCTTCACTGAATGAGCTCGCTCCGACGGGCGCGATCATATTCTCTTGAAAGGCCATCTTGTTGCCAGAATGCACGCCGCCGTTGAGGACATTGAAGAACGGCACCGGCATCACATAGGGCTTTTTATCACCGGATTCGCGTCGCAGAAACTCATATAGCTCCAAACCCTTATGTCTGTTCAGTATTTTGCTGTGAAATCAGCCTAGGCAGTTCTCACTTACCGCCGCAGCTGCTCCTGCGCGTGCACAAGCCATACTAACCCCCAGGATGGCATTGGCACCGAGATTGGCTTTGTTCTTAGTACCGTCCAAGGCGATGAGCAGCTCATCGATCTTTTTCTGGTCCGTCTCAACTCGAAGCCCGCTCTTGATCAGCGCGGGGCCGATGATGTTCTCGACATTTTGAATGGCTTTGTGCACACTTTTGCCACTGTAGTTGGATGGGTCGCCATCCCGGAGCTCAACGGCCTCGTTGGCGCCGGTCGAGGCTCCGGAGGGGACAATAGCACGGAAAACCCCTGACCCTCGTTTCAGTCATTCTTACTTTCTTTGCCTCCGGGGATTTATAAGTGAGTGGCGCTCACCATGTTCAGTAGTCAGGTCGACTTGGACGGTAGGGTTGCCCCGGGAATCCAAGCGTTGCGCTGCCTTGATTGCTGTGATCATTGGGATCAGATGGGAGGAGGTGTTTTCAAATGCGAAAAATGCAGCCCAAGCAACAAGAAAATGCCGTGAAAAAGCACTACGATTCACTTAAATTGTATTCTCGCGACTTCCCAGGTTATTGTTTGTCAGACATGGCGTCACCAGTCTCACCGTAGAGATAACTCCCGTCTTTACCGGTCTTGCCGATCTGGAGGCCCCAACCCTCTCTTCTTTGCAATCGCCGTCATCCATCAGTTTTCATCATGTCCTGTATTCTTACTCGTGCGTCCTTTCTCGTGGTCGCGTTCTCGATGGTCTTTCGTCTCCAGACCCATCTCTTTTGTGCCCATTTCAGGACACTCGCTCTCGCCAACATACGGCGCCATGACTTCTAATATCACGATCGAGGACACTTTGGTTGCGGACTCCGGTCTAGCGTGCCTGTACTTCCAGCGCAATGGCCAGCGGATCTCGCCATGGCATGACCTTCCGTTGTGGGCGGATCGAAAGGCAGAGATATTGAAAATGGTCGTGGAGATTCCGCGAGGGGCGAATGCAAAGATGGAGGTATGCTCTACATTGTTGTTATGCCTCGGAGATTGAACGAGCTAAGTCCTCAATGAACCAGATCACGAAGGAGATCACTTTCAATCCAATCAAGCAGGACATCAGAGATGGGAAACCCAGAGAAGTGGCCGATGTCCCACCGTTCCAGGGCTATCCGTGCAACTACGGTGCTATTCCACAGGTGAACGCCCTTTGAACACCTTCCTTCTTGAGGATATATCCCTGTGGTCATATTGCTGACTTCTGACGGTTATTCTAAACAACAGACCTGGGAAGACCCCACGGCAATAGACCTTTACACAGGAGTGGTAGGAGATGACGACCCCTTGGATATCTGTGAGATCGGCACCGGAATGGCTCAATGCGGCGAGGTCAAGAAGGTGAAGCCGCTTGGGACATTTGTCGTGCTGGACGAAGGCAGCACGGATTGGAAGATCATTGCTGTCGACGTCACCGATGCGCACGCGGAGAGCCTCGCGGACATACAGGATGTGGAAACGCAGTTTCCTGGATTCTTGGAATCGTTGAAAACCTGGTATTGCGTCTACAAGGTGCCTGACGGACGCAGTCCGAATCGGCTGGCGCTGGATGGCAGGTTGATGAATCGGCAGTAAGGTTGTTGTTCGCTGGGTTGGGTAACTTGCTGACGCGCTTATATAGATTTGCATTAAGACTGATTGGCCATTGCCACGAAGCTTGGAAACCGAGGAAGGGTTTTCCGAACTGCGATTGAGGGATTGAGGTTGAGGAATGAGGTGGTTTGTTAACCAACGCGCTCGACACAACCTGAGGGGAGGGCAAGCAATTCTGTGAGGCTACCAAGATTTAAGATAAATATGAATATACATTCCTAGAATCTAGTGGTTCCGTAAATAATGCCAGTTAAGTATGTGACAAATGACCAGCTCATTATTATCCATAAGTAGTTACTATATGGTACTCGCACTGAAGCAAATCGGAGTCTCGAGCCCTCGAGTCCACTTCAAGCTGCCAATCTCCACCACCAACAAGCAGAAGGCCACCACCACACTGATGATTCCATACACATAAGCGTGCCGCGGACGCAGGTCAATCAACTCCAACGCCCACGTACTGACGGTCGTCAGACAGCCGCAGAATCCGTCCATGATTCCTTGCAAAACTTGGCAGCCAACGACGCTTCCCCCGCCCAGACTTGCAGCGCTGATCGAGCTGTGCTGCAAACAGTACGCCATTCCTAGCACTGCGGTCCCTGAAATATTCGCCGCAAAGGTTCCCAGGGGGAACGCGGCCAGACGACTGTTGAGCTTGAGCGACAGGAAGAACCGCGCGAGACAGCCGACCGGAGAGAACACCAGCGCAAACAGCACGGGGCCACGCCATATCTCTGCACTCCATAGGGTCGGGTCCAATGCGTAACGCGGCAGCAGTGCGACGAGGCAGATAAGCGCGATCCAGGACAAAGTGGCCAACGGGATCATGCACGGGTTGACGATCCGTTCCAGCCACCATTGCGGTAAACGGGGGGTCCAAGAGGAGAGAAACACCGCCGTATGGGCTCCGAGCTTGATGCTAAACGTGGATAGCCCAACTTCGAGGAAAAGCACTGCGATGATCGCCATAAAGCTGAACCCGCCGTTAGGGGCCTTGGGAGCGTCTTGCGCAGCAGCGAACAACGAGACGTCTGAGTAGGGTCCCACGGGAACGGACAGACCATTGGATAGGGCGAGGAATAGGTCGCGGATGAAGGTGGAAAAGGATGTCAAACACCCGCAGAATCCAGTGGTCAGTCCGATGTAGAGGGGGATGGTCTTCTTGTGGGCGGTTACACGCGCCCTGCGCTGGCCATCATCCTCGTGTTCGACTTGGATGTCCACTTCTTTGAACCGGAACAGCCCTTGGTCTTCACTGAGAAATCCCATGATAAAACAGCCTCCCACATTGGCCCATATTACACTGATGTTGACGGGCGCGCCGGGGTAGAAGGTCAAACTCTCGATGACCATTCTCAGTAAAGTGCCCAGGAACGAGAAGAAGATCAAATAGGAGATGACATAGGGCATGCGCATGGAAGTTGACTGAAGGCCCCTCCCCCTCCCCCTCCCCCTCCCCGGCTGCTTTTCAGCTTCTTCCCTTCCCACGGTCGGTGTATATCCCCCATTTTGATTTGGTCGAGAGTCTCGCTCCACGTCTTCTTCTACTCTGCCTGCCGGGTGGGATAATTCATTCTCGAGGTGATCCTCATCGGGACGATCGTAGACCGGTGGCGGGGCGGCAACCTCATCGAGATTGATTTCAGAGTCGGAGTCGGATTCAGCCATTGGCATTGGCTTCTCTTTCGGGGATGAACCTGAGGGTCGTTCTAGTCTGTCGTGTCGCGCCTGGACACTGCATTGTGACTGCATTTTCAAGGACAGTCGCAGGCACGATTGTGGTGGGAGGAAAATTCCAACAGGTTCTCCCTTGTCCGAATGCTCATTCATCATTGACTTGGTGGCATTCCGGCAATCGCGGTAATCGCGGAAATCACGGAAATCACGGCCCGGGCGGCTCCTCCTCTCCTCTATCTTCGGATCAACTCATGCAGAACTTGATTGTGAACCTTTCGCCAACCATCGGACTTACTACCGTCAATATCAATCCAAGTCAGAAGACCTGACTCTTCTTCCATAATTGTCTGTATGCCAGCACTCCATTCTGGTGACTGTGGTGGGACATATGCCTTCATTGATTATGGCATCACGTGATCTAGACTGGACGCGACGATGCGCTGACATAAGCACAGCCACCCCCTTCGTTCTGATTTATTCATTCACTCGGGCTTGGGCATTCTCAGTAGCTCTTCTCAAAATCCCTGACCTCCGAAACATCATTCTTCGACATGCATCATGAAGCGCCAGAGAGCACCCATTGCTTGTGAGAAATGTCGACTTCTCAAGGCCAAGTGCGATGGGCGACAGCCGATTTGTACCCGATGCGAGGGCTACGGCTTCAAATGTTCATGGTCCACACGTAAACGAAAGGTTCTATTGCCAGAGGTCGAGACTGCGAAAGATGTATCTTCCAAAGAGCCAGAGTGCCAGGCTTTGTCGGACGAGCCAAAGCATGATGATTTGGCGAGCTATCAAAGAGCTGTGCGGCAATACGATACTCTGATGCAGGAGCTACTATCGAACCTCGATCAGAGCCAGAAAGGAACTCTGAATGCTAGTCTACACACAATCCGCCGACAGCTGCCTGTTAATGCCACCGATTCGAGCCTGGAACAGCCTTCCTTGACCCGAGAACCGAGCACTGTCTCTAGCGATGCGGGCGTGGATTCACCTGCCACCTACGTGGGCAAGGCCAGCGATATTCATTTCATACATCGCATTCGCCAGTGCTATCAAACTGGAGCTTGGACTGCAAGAGAGCCTTTGCCAGCCGACAACTATTCTCAGACGCATACCATCAAGAGCTTAGCCGGGTTAACCCAGCCTCTCATCATTCCCACTCCAGCCGAAGCCCAAGGCTTCATAGATGTTTATCTCTCCACTATTCATGTCGCTTACCCGTTCCTCTGCAGAGATATCCTCCTCGAGCAGTTTCAGGTCTTCCAGACCGGTGATTACGCGTACCAGGAATTCGAGCCCTGGCTTGCATTGTTTAGTAAGACCATGTATTCGATGGGTCTGCACTGCTTCTGACCGCTAGATAGACTTTATCTTCGCCATCGGCTCCTACTACACCTCTTTTCCACATCGATCTGGGACAGCGTCATTGGATCATTTGCGATACTTCGAACAAGGTGTCTACTTCTCGCGGGAACTGGGCGCAACCTGTTCCTTGCTGAGTGTATGGGCCTTGATAGTGCAATGCTTTTTTCTGCTGGCGATATGCCATACAGACAGGTAAGTTCCATTGTGGTCAAGGTTTGAGATCGATAACTCATCGTAAGGACCAGGTGCTGGAACACACTAGGCTTTGCCATCCGCATGGGTCAAAGCATCGGCCTTCATGTCGAATCGTCCCCGAATCACGCCCGCACTTCATGGATGGCCGACCGGGCGCACTGGCGGCGAACCTGGTACTCGATGTATGTTCTCGATCGACTCCTTGCGCTTCAACTCGGCCGTCCGATGGCCATCCACGAAAGCGAATTCCAAGTGGAGATGCCCTCGGTTTCCGACCCCTTCCCGTTCGGCCAGGATGCAACTGTGTCCGCGGAGTCAATTACGGCAAACAGAGACACCTCGACCTGCTTTCTTATGGACTACTTTCTCGCCGTCATCCGGTTTTCTTACTTGGTGGGTGCAGTCATTCGGGAGTTGTACCGGCCCTCGCAGATCGACGTGGCCCCGGACGTGATGCTCAACACTTCGTCGGCTCTGGATCAACGGCTCAGCGAATGGAAGAAGGGACTGCCACGACATCTACGATTTGATCTGGGCCATACCTTCGAAAGCTCGGTCACTTTCAAGCGACAGGTGGGTAGCGCCCTTTAAGCTTCAACTTTGACTAACGCAGGACAGCGCAACATGCTTGCCGTAAAGTATCACCATCTACGCGCTTTGATCCACCGACCTTTTCTATGTCTTCCTCTCCTGCAGACCAATAATCATCCCTTCATGGAACTGCTGCGACGGGACAAACATAGAATCGCCCAGGCCGAATCCATATGCGTCCAGGAAGCACGGCAGACCGCGCAGCTACTTCACAATCTGGTCGACGAGCGCAGTCTGGTGCATGACTTTCCCTGGTGGCAGATGATCTCGTGCTTAATTTGCGCCAGCTCGATTCTCTTTGTTGCCGAAGCGTTCTGCCCCAACCAAGACTCGTTTTATAGCACCGCATCTGCGCAGGATCTGCGAGAAGATGCCGAGACCTGCTTGAAGGTCTTCGAGGCGCTGAGTGCCAACTCAGCCGCTGCACGTAAAGCGGCTGAGATGTTGAAAGCGCTGTCAAGCCTCCATCATTCCATCCATAAAGGTGTGTACAAAGTTTTACCTGGTCAGGTGGGTATCGCTTCTCACCTTCTATACTATAGCACCGTCAGCAGTCGTAGAGTCTACCTCACAGCCGTTGTCGCTTCTACCACAAGCCCTCAGCGACACAGACCCTGCTCTTAATCTCGACTCAGCCTCGTTCACCTCGTCACACATTATGCCAGACGATCTCCAGTTCCCCGGGGAGTGGCCTAGTGAGATTTCCAGCGCGATGGCGTGGTCGGTGCAGTTTTTCGACCAGCCTTCGTCTCGGGTTGCAGACTTCCCTTCTGGTCCCGAAGAGCATTCCTTTCCATAAAAGGCGACTGTTGTATCAGTTGTTCTATTCATCTGCATAAGGATGAGAGCACAGCAGTGGGGATGCGGTGGATCCACTTGCTGCCTTAGGCATAAATCCAGCTTCACCAACCAATCGCCCAACTCGATCGCTGTAGTCCACGTCCGATCCTCAGCCACAGCACTTCAATAGCTCCGCATATGTTGGCCACCCTAGGTCTAGCTCGCATCCAGACCTGAACCGATCAGGTGGGGTTGAGCGAGGCACGGCGTACTCCGTGGATAGTGGCTTGTCGTCACCCCCTTAACTAGCCCTAATGCGGTAGAGTCCTCGCTCCGATTTTCCCCAACTTGCTTTCAGCTCCAAGGCTTGAGAGGTTGAGAAGCCTCTGTCTCCACCCCAATTCTCGGTCAACTTATCGATAGGCTCAGACTGATCTGGATCCCCAAGAAGAGCTGTCCCACAATGCTGGGAGTGCGGCCATTGCGGCCATCTGACGCCACCGAATCCCAATTGCCTTTAAATAACAGTCGCTGTTCGTCCTACATCGCCGCCAGGCTGACGACGTGCGAGATCTGATTTTTCTTTCGTGTTCCTCCTTGCTGGCATTCACTGTCTGTCCTTTCTGTCCATGCCATTGTGACATTCTCCAAGGCTCCTGCTGAGCCCTTGTCATTCTTTGAACATCAACCCCAACCTCAATCAACCCAATCGTTACCGTCCCCACCATGAAGGACTTCTCAGTAGCCAGTGGGCTGCTTCTCCTCTCAACCTTGGCCCCTGCCAGTCTGGCAGCCACAATTGCTCTTCCGGCTGCTGGTGCTCCCAGTGTGTCCATCGCCACCGTGACTTCGACCTATCCCACCACCGTCACCAACGTAGTCACCAGCTCTTCAGCAGTGGTCACCACCGATGTTGTCTGTGCCACTGGCACGGCTTCTCTCGGCTCCGGCACTTCATGCTCCGATTATGCATGGTCCTCCGCCGGTGTCTACTATCGTGAGATGTGTGACGGCTCCTCCATCACTGGGGCAACCACCCGAGCTGTGATGAACGTTTACAGTCGCCAGGCAAATATCAATGGCTGTGAACTGTATTGTCGCATCTTCAACGGCTTGTGTAATGCCGTCAATTACAGCCCGGCGGCGAGCAGTTGTCAGTACCTGTGGGCCACCGGCAATGCCGTGGTCTCTGCCTCGGGCTATCAGGCGCTCAGTACTTACTCCACCAACCCATGCACGGAGACGGTCACGGCCATGGAGACTGAGTATTTGACCGAGTATGTGACCAGCCAGGCCACTACCGTTTATACGGTGACGGTGACGGTCCCGACCAGCTCGGCGACATCGACCGTCGTCTCGTCCACTCCTTCTCCGGTGTCCTCAACCGTTACCCCAACCGCTGTGGTGCCGTCGAGTGTGGCGTCGGCCTCATCTGTGGTTCCTTCATCGATTGTCATTCCTTCTTCGGCTCCTTCTTCGGCTCCTTCTTCAGCTCCTTCTTCAGCTCCTTCTTCAGCTCCTTCTTCAGCTCCTTCTTCAATCCCCTCGTCGATTCGCCCATCGATTCCCTCCTCCATTCCCTCCTCCATCCCAGCTTCCGCTCCTTCGCGATCCCGCTCCACCCCCGTCGTGGCTCCCAGCCCTAGTACCGGCTCCTCTGCCCTCTCCTCTCCGCAACTCAGCTCGCCCACACCCCTGACGCGGTCATCCTCCGCCCTCGTTCCGCAGCAGTCATCCTCCGCTCCCTCGCAGCCCGCGCGGGTCTCTGCTTCATCGGTGATCCCAGTCCCCGTTCAGTCCCCTGGCAGTGCTCTCTCCTCCACTCCAGCCCTACGCCCCACTCAACCCTCGCTGATCCCATCGGCCGCGTCGACCTCATCCGTGGCGGTGGTCGCTCCTCCCCACACCACCGAGCCCCCAACTCCTTCCGGGGAGGGTGACGAGGACCTGGTGACGTCGACGGTTCTGGCTACAGTCACAGTCACTGTTTTGTCTGACTGTGATCAAGAAAGGGTCTACTGATGATCGGGTCACACTTTTAATCTTGATGGCTGCGATGACTAACGGGATGCTATCACTCCCTGGCAGAATAAGACTAATTAATTATATATGATAATAATATAGATAACCTCTACACCTCACAAACACTGCGTAGCTTCTACTACCATACCGTGAGGGGGCTGGTTTCGATTAGGTGTCGCCCGTGAAATGCGATCATGGAGTTACATGCAGTCCAGTAGAGTACAAAAGCATAATATAGAACACTGATATGTGAATATCTCCAGGTTTAGGCTTACAAAGCAGAAAGAGCTGACTCAAGTAGGAGGAGAAGAGGTAGAAGGAGCAAGCTTCATGCGTATTAGGGTGGTGCAAAAGTGTTCAGCAAGAAGAGAATTGGCCCAGGATACAAAGTGGTGTGTGCATAAAAACAATGGCATTCCAGCCAGCACAAAAAGGAAAAATGAACAATGCGGCCAGAGAACACGCTAGGCTCTTCTCGGTAAGGTATGTATGCCTTTGTTGACCACGCAGGCAGGTCAGCAACAAAACCAAAAAAGAATGACAAGAGTGGGATTCGAACCCACGCCACTTGCGTGACTGCAATGCTCTTCAGATGTGATCTGGAGAAGGAATGGAATAATCCTTGAGTGCAGCGCCTTAGACCGCTCGGCCATCTTGCCTTGTTGTATGTTTACCCTGATAATGTGTAATATGTACAACAATTCGCAAGCGGGCACCACACCCCCATCGTGCTCATCATGATTGTTAACCACAATTGGTCTGTTTAAGATGTACCGATACACAGAGAAAGCAGTTCTATATCTCACGTACTTCGCAATTGAGCTCATTCACTTCGAGATCTGGCATATGTCCATACCCAACTCCCCTACCACAGCCGCTTCCACCTCACCCTCATATCCCGATCCGGCGGAATCCCCACGGCCCCGATGAGCGACTGATCGTTCTGCGCCGGTCGATCTGACTTGGTTCCATCCGGATGGATCCAGTCGATCAACTCGATCTCAAACCGAGTCACGAGAGCCGCGATTGTCATCAGAATCTCCTGCTTGGCGAATACCCGACCGGGGCAAATGGACGGCCCGCCACCTATATAAATATCCGTCAACCTCAACCCGGGTGAAATCTTTTCAGCTGTTGCAGGGACCTACCAAATGGAAAGAAGGAACTCGTCTTGCCCGTCATCGTGAACTCGGGCTTCTCACTTTCACGCTTGAGGTTGCGATGGCCCCAGAACTCCGACGCCGGATGGCCTGGCGCACTCCACACTCTCTCGTTGTACTGGCCGATCTGGCTCGGGGCCTGGATCAACGACCCCGGCGTCAGGAGGAACCCGTCCAGGGTGATGGGCTGGGTGACCTCGCGGGTGACATTGATCGACACATGCAGGCGCAGGGTCTCGATGTACACGGACTGCAGCAAGGGCATGGCGAACAGCTTCTGGGGATCGAAGCCCCGCTGGCCAGTGACGGGGTCGGTCGTGCTGGCCGCCAGACACTCGTCGCGCACTGCGCGGTACAGCGCCGGGTCGGCGACCAGATGCATCAGGGCCCAGGTGGACATGGGGACGGAGTTGGCGTTGGTCCCGAAGATGAAGGTGGCCACCATGCCCGCCGTCGTCTCCGGCGACAGATTCTCCGTCGCCCACTTGACCAGCTCGCGGGCCATCCGCGAGCCGTACTGTGGCTCCCACTCCGCGTCCGCCTCGGGCCCTGTTGGGTCGAAGGCCGTGGCTGCAGCATCGATGTACCGGCGACACATGGCCTGGAAGTCCGCCTGCGTCTTCCACGGCCCCGGATTCATCCACCGCGGCAGCCCCCACATCAGCTGCGGCGCGATGCGCGCAAACTCCCACATCATCGGCCAGAAGCCCGGGTTGAGCTCGACGAGGCGCGGGCCCATCAGCGCCTCCAGGGCCGCCTCGGCCATCTCGCTTTCGAAAAACTCACACAGCCGGACCTCCCGCCACTCGTTCAGGGGCTGCTGGACGAGTCGGTCCGAAAACAGGTCGAAGTACTTGGTGGTCAGGAAGTTGGCTCGGTCGGTGCGCTGCAGGAACTCCGAGTAGATGTGGTGTTGGCCGTGCCAGAGACGCGGCTCGCCGGGAGGGAGTTCGTGGCCGGGGATGGGGTTCTTGCGGCGGCCGGACTTGTCCTGGCGGAATTTCACCAGTTCGGTGGGTTTGGCGCCCCAGACGTTGGCCATCACCTCGAGGAAGAAGACCTCCGGGCTGATGCTGTGCGAGGGGGTGTTGATCGCTTGGATGTTCTTCTCGCCCGAGACCATGTAGATCTTCTTGGGGCCGAGGCGGAACTGGATGATGTTGCTGCGGCGCTGGGCGGATCTGGACGGAGTTAGTGAATGGATGCTGGCATCGAAATGATGGCGGGACTGACGCCACTCGCTGCAGGAAGCCATGCATGTCGGTCATGTATTGGTAGGTGTTGGTGATCATCCACCCGGACAGGGAGGGGGGTTCCTTGCCTCCATGGGGTTTGAATTGCCTGAAGATGACGGCCAGCACGAGGCCGAGGGCGATTCCGGAGTAGAGAAACATTGCGTTGCGTTGATGGTATGGTTCCCAGCAGGGGGGGATGCGGTACGAACGAGACTCGTTGCGGGGTGGCCGCCCTTTATGTGCGAAATCAGCAGAACGTGCATGATCGACGCGCCACAGCCTCGTTTTGTGCGTCCCATTCAGCTCCGGAAGATACTCCGGTCTTCGGTCATAAAAAGACGCAGGAAAAGCCGATCATTCGGAGACACTGTGGTACAAAACCTCCGAGTGGACGACGACCCTCGGGATTAGCCCTAACTCTTCGCCCTCATCTTCTACCTTTAATACACCACGTAAAACACAGACGCAACCAGCAAGCCACCTCCCACCTCCACAGTTCCTGCCCTTCAGAATGACACACCTCTCACAAACCGCCATCGTCCAAACCCCCAAGGGCAGCGACAACCCAACGCGCCTACCCCTCGCCATCTCCCCAACTGCCTCAGTCCCCTCCCCGCAATCCCCGCACCATGTCCTCGTCCGCATCCTGGCCGTCGCCCTGAACCCCAACGACCACAAGATGGTCACCTACTTCAACAAACCCGGCAGCATTGCCGGCTGCGACCTCAGCGGCATCATCGAGACCCCCCACCCAGATCACCCAGACCTGCCCGTCGGCACGCGCGTGTGCGGGGCCTTGTTCCCCTACAACCCCACCGATAAGGGCGACAACGGCTCCTTCGCGCAGTACTGCACCGTCGACGCGCGACTGCTGGTGAAGGTGCCCTCGCACTGGAGCGACACCGAGGCAGCAGCGCTGGGCGTCGCGTGGTCGACGATCTCGCTGGCGCTCAGCGATCCGCACGCGTTGGGGTTGGAGGGATTGCCATCGCGCCCAGTGCATCAAGCCGGCGAACCGGTCGTGGTGTACGGCGGTGCGACTGCGTCCGGGACGTTCGCGTGCCAGATGCTTAACCTGTGCTTCTCCCCACCCTCTTCCTTCCTTGATTTCCTTGATTTCCTTGATGCGAGTTTATAACCCGAGCGTACGCTGACGCGTGAGAAAGAATGGGCTACACCCCCCTCGCAATAACATCCCCACAATCCGCCCCGCTGGCTCTGTCCTACGGCGCAAAGGGCACCGCATCCTACACGGCCAAAGACTGCGTGGCCACGATCCAAGCGCTCGCCAGAAAGCCCATCCGGTATGTACTCGACTGCATCACGGACGCCGACTCCACGGCGCTGTGCTACAGCCTTCTAGCCCGCACGGGTGGCGTCTACGCCTGTCTCGAGGAGTGTCCCGCCGCGTGGCGGACCCGACGCGCCGTCCGCGTCAAGGAGGTGATGGGGTTCCAGGTGCTGGGTACTGATCTCAATCTCGGGGAGTCGGCGTACACCCGTCCAGGGGATCCGGCGTTGCTGGCGATCGGAATGCAGTGGGCGAAGGAGGTGGAGGGGTTGATGGCGCGGCGCGAGATCAAACCGCATCCGTTGCGGGAGTTGAGCGGCGGGTGGGAGGGAATTATTGAGGGACTGGAGATGTTGAGGAAGGGGGAGGTCAGGGGGGAGAAGCTTGTCGTGCGGATTCCGCAATAGACAGCATTGCATTCGAGGGAGACGCGTTTAGAAGTATGGGTGCTTGTTCATGTAAACTCAACAGTGCAGTCTAATTCAGTCTATAAAAGCAGGCAAGCAATCAAGGCAGATCAATAGCATCGAACTGCGCCCAGAAATCCTTCTTCCAGGCATTCACCAACGTCGTGACTGTCGGATTCCCAAAGGGCGCCTGCTGCGTGGCAAAGAACCCGGCCACGCCCTTCTCACGATTCGCCCACCACACGACATTCGAGGCCCCTCCCCAGGCCAGCATGCCCCCCGGCTGTCCTATCTCCGGCACCGGACCCACGCACAGCAATCCCCCCAGCCCGTGGTTGACCGCATCCTCCGCAATCGGGCCCGCAACGGTATCCCACGCCGGCCGCAGCCCCAGCAGCATCTGCACGCCATTTGACCCCTTCTCCAACTGCGGAACGAACATCTCCGCGACGGCCGCACGAGTCAACAGCTTGGGCGTATCAGACACCAGGTCCGCGAGCACAGCCAGGAAATCCCCCGTCGTGGCCGCCAGCCCGCTCCCGCCCTCCTGGTCCTCGGGGTTATCGAACGCCCAGCGCTCCAGCGGCGCCAATTTCCCGTCCTGTGTCCGCACCGCCCCCTGCAGGATCTGGGCATGATACTCGGGATGGAGCATGATATTGAACCGAGGGAACGGGGCCACCCGCCCCAGCGGCTTGAAGATATGCTCGACGAAGTAATCGCCCAGGGAGATGCCCCCGTGCAGCCGACTGACCACCACCCCCGCCCAGTCCAGACTACACCCGTACAGCCACCCGGTCCCCGGCTCGAACACCAGGGGCATCTTATATCGCTCCGTGATTTTCAGGGAGGGGGGCTCCGTGCGCGCCTCCGCCCGCAGCCGCAGCAGACGGTGGGTGAATCTGTACCCCAGCCCCGAGGTATGCGTGAGGAGGTGGCGCGCGGTGATCGGGACGGTGCTGGGCGCGAAGGTGAACTGGCCGTCAACGAAGTCCGTCAGAATTTCGATGTCCGCGAGTTCCGGGAGGATGCTGATGAGGGGTTGGTCGAGGCCGATGAGCTTTGTGTCCACGCATTGGAGGAGGGCGATGCTTGTGATCAGCTTGGTGGCGCTGCCGAGTTTGAGGACCGCGTTCTCGTCCACGGGTGGGCTGTCGGGGGCGAGTGAGGTGTAGCCTGCTACTTTGCTGTAGATTTCGATTCCTGTCGGAGTGGATAGTTAGGGTAGGATGCAGAAAAAGCAATGAGGCGTGAGGAGGTTCAGCATATGAGTGGGACAAGCAACGAAGAGTGTAGGGGTGGGCGCTGGTACCGGTTCGGTCAACGCATTTGCAGATCACGCCGTGGACTTGAGGGTTGGCTTGGGCGGTGTATTCGGCCAACAGGGCGTCGAATTCGGTCATTTTGGTGTCTCGTCTGGTATCCCGGGAATTAATGTTGAGAATATGGCATAGCAGAGGGGGGTAGACAATCACAGCAGAGGAAAGTCCGGGATGGTGGAAGATCGAGCGTTTGTTGTGAGAGAAAAGGTGGTGAGGGGCAGAGAAGGAGAGAAAGACAGTCAGAGTGTCAAAGTGAGGCGGGGAACAGCGAAGATCCCTGCTTAGCTCTGCATTAGCGAGACTCGGAGAACAAAGACTGATCAGATTGATGACGGTGGTGAACTGCTGATACTGATACATCCTACCTGAATTACCCACTTCTACCCAAATCGCACAAGCCTGCCTCTTTCCTCAAACCCTCTCGATTCGGAGGTATCATCGCCCATGTCGGGAATAACTCGGGGGTTTTTTGCTTTGGAGATGCAACTGTAGCCCTAACCACACCAGACAGACAGACTACTTGGTCCCCCCCCACCCACCATGAATCAACAAAGGAACAGACAGATCTCCACCTCGACCCAACTCAGCCCAACCTCAGCTCAGCTAATCAACCCTCAGCACCAACATGACGCTCAATCGCTACGCCCCCCTCCACACTAACCCCCAAGGCCTCAACGACGCCCGCCCCACCGCCATCCAGATCCTCGCCGACCAAAACCTCCTCGACACGAACGCCTGGAAAGACAAAACCATCCTCATCACCGGCGGCACCGCGGGGCTCGGTGCCGAGTCCGCGCGCGTGCTGCACCGTACGGGGGCCAAAATCTTCATCACGGGGCGGGACGTGGCGAAGGGGGAGCGGCTCGCGCGGGAGATCTCCGCCGCGAACCCTGACCCCGCGGCCCCGGCCATCGAGGTCATCTACATGGACTACTACAGTCTGCAAAGCGTGCGGGATGGGGCGGAAGAGTTCCTCCGACGCAGCGGGGGAAGGCTGCATGTCCTGCTGGCGAACGCGGGGGTGGTGGCCTCGCCGCGCCGCACCACGGATGACGGGTTCGAGGGGGTGTTTGGCGTGAATTACCTCGCGGGATTCCTGCTGGTGCAGCTGCTGGCCCCGGCGTTGGTGGCGTCAGCTACACCGGGTTTCGGCTCCCGACTCGTGGTGGTCTCGAGCGCGGGCCATCGCGCCAGGAATATCCATCCGGAGGATTATAACGCACTGGTCGGCGAGTATAATGCCTCCAAGGCGTATGCGCAGAGCAAAACAGCGACAATCCTCATGTCCAACGAGTTCGAGCGCCGGTATGCCGGGCGTGGTGTGCATGCGCTGAGTCTGAACCCTGGGATTATTATGGATACGGAGATCTCGCGTGGCTTGCCGGGGTCGTCGGCTGGACGGCGTGAGCAATACTACAAGATGGAGCCGTTGTTGGCGAAGATGGAGAAGAGCGTCGAGCAGGGGGCGGCGACACAGGTCTGGGCGGCGGTGGCTAGTGAGTTGGAGGGGAAGGGGGGGTTGTACCTGGATGATGTGCAGGTTGCAGAGGAGGCGGATGAGGCGTCGCGCGGACAGTTTGCGTTGCCGGGGTGGGCGAGTTGGATTTGGGATGAGGCAATGGCAGCGAGGTTGTGGGAGGATAGCTTGAAGATGGTGGGATTGGGTGAGCAAGTGAGTGTGTCTTAGGGCTGCGATGCTATGTCGGGGGTTGGCGAATCTCGTTGAGTATTTCTTGAATTGTTCCATCTTGTTGAGTGTTATGGAGAAGGATTGTCAGAGATAAGATCCGTAGGGTGCAATTGAATCTTGCTATGGTCTGATATCGCGGGCTGAATGGATTGAGTGATTCCCAAATCGCTATCTACGAAACTGACAGATGATTGTACCTAGCTAAGGACTAGTCATACAGTACTCAGGTATGAGAAACAACAGAGGTACCGCCTCTAAGAAGGTCATTCTCTCAATTGTCACTCAAACTAGGGCTATTTACCAACTCTCGTCCCACTCACCCTACATGGCCGGTCGAGCCAGCATATTGGCATTGTAGTAAAACGGAGGCTCACTGTCCAAGCCAACAGCATGCAGTCCCTCAAAGCCCGCCAGTTGCAGCCTTTGGTCCCAGTCCTCCGGAGGCACACAGGGGCCATCCGCACGCCCATCCGCCGCACCCAGCCACCAGCCAGGCAAGAGTCCCTGTATGCGTCAGTAGCCATACCAATTCAGCTCAGTTCGTACTCACCACCATGTAATCCACATATTTCCCTGCTATTGGCATCGTCAGCACCTCTCCCCAGTCAAACCAGAGCAGACAAGACCTACGCGGCGACAGCTCCTGGAGAAAGAGCACCCCCTTCGGCTGGAGCAACAAGCGACAATGCTTCAGCGTTTCCACCAAACACGGCGTTGCATGCAGAACCTATCTTGGTCAGCGTTTAAGCATCATACTCAGACCAAAGAGTAAACTCACATTCGACGCAACAACAACATCAAACCCACCGATCTCAAACCCCTGCTCCGCGGGATCTTTCGTAATATCCAACTCACGATACTCCACTCCCTCATACCCCTGGAACCTCTCCCGGGCTTTCTCAAAGAAAAGCGTCGAGATATCGGTAAACACATACTTCCCAAACCCGGGCCCCTCAGTCCCACCCGCAAGACCCTCCAAAGCCCTGGCGGTGGTACCCCCCGTCCCCGCCCCGATCTCCAACACCCGTAGTCCAGGCCTCGACTGCCCCAACAACCGAAACAAAGGCCTCACCTCGGACAGCCCATTCGCCCAGTCGTAAAACCTCTCCAGCAGCCCGTCTTTCAGCAGAACCTTAACGAGCTTGACCCTGCCCTCGACGATATCCACCACATTCTCATACACCCGCCACGGGCCCTCGATAACGGGCCACAGCTCTGTATCCCGGGTCTGCTCGCGCAGGGCGGTCATGAGACTGTGGCGTTCCGCGCTGGACAGCTCGACCAGGGAGCGCGAGTCCGGCACTTGCGGGTAGTTTGGATGATGGAAGCGCTCGAACTCGGCGGCGATGAAGGCGCGGTAACGGGCGAAGTGCGGGCGGGTCAGATTGGCGGCAGGGATGGCTTGGAGCTTGGGGTGCATCTCGATGGCGCAGAGGACCCACATCCGGGCGATGAGGTTTTGTTCGGTCGTGGACGACCGGGTGGGGTGTAGGAGGGTGGTGATCGGGTGCGCGGGCATGGTGGAATGCCATCGCAGGTCGACGGTCTGCCAGGCGGGGTTGGAGGTGGTCATTGTGTTGAGGTTTTGTGAGAGGATGAGACGAGGAAATGGTGTTGTTGGATGGTATGGGTGATGGTGGGATAATGATGGCAGAGGCCGAGACAGCTTTAGTATACCTAGGCATTGGGGGTATTTCCTGCCTCGTAGATGGGTCAGTAATTGCCGATATGCATGTGGATACTCCCGATTCGGGCGTTTCTAGGGTTGTTTATCTCCGAGCTGGTTCTTTCGAGGCGTGTCCGACAGGATGTGCATGTGCGTGGCTGGTGAGATGCAGCTGGCTGGGAGGTTCTTAGGGCTATCTCGGAATAGTCAGACTACATGCTCTCGCGTGAGGAGTGCAAAGACATGCACCATCATTGGTATGAATGCATTGAACATGATACTCGCATTCTACTCGATAATTGCTTTAGATCTGAGGGATTATCCACGTAAACAATAATCCACATCAGCAGTAGCACTCGTAACTAATCGAAAACATCCACCGCCCACCGTACATTCTTCAGCCCCTCAAACCACCCCCTTACCTCCTCCCTCGTAGCCCTATCCCCACCTTCACCAGTCTTCTGCGCCTCCCAAAACACATCCACCAACATCTCCTTAACAGCCTCCCCAACAGCTCGACTCCCACAAACATACACTTCAGCCCCATCCTCCCAGAGCTCCCGCAACCTCTCCCTATCCGCCCACACTTTCTCCTGCACATACCGACAACCCTCACTCTCGGCACTCCTTCGACTAAACGCCCGTCTTACACTCACCACACCCTGCCTCTCCCACGCATCCAACTCCCCTCGATACAAATCATCGTGCCTCGGATCCCTGCACCCGAAGTACAGCACCGCCGGCGCCAGCACCTGTCCCGCCGCTTGCCTCGCCGCGCGGTCCTCGATAAACCCGCGGAACGGGGCGATGCCCGTCCCCGCTGCTACCATAATAACTGGCGTTTGGGTGAAATCAGCAGGGAGATGAAAGGCAGCGTGGGACGGTCGGACGGCGACGTGGACTTTATCGCCCGCGTAGAGGTGTGAGAGGTAGCTTGTTGCCACGCCCGCCTTTCCCTCCTCTCCGTGGAGGGAGTACGTGAGGACTACTCGTTTTGGATCTGTAAGCGGGGAGGAGCCGATGCTGTACTGTCGCAGGCGCATGGGGGGTAGCATGCGCAGGAAAGACGCAATGGGAAGGGTGATGTCGGGTGTAGATTCGAGCACATCCAGAACGGAGAGGCGCTTCGCTGCAATTTTGGTGCTGTTCTGGTGGTTGTCGTTGGCGAGGGCTTCAAGCCGGGTCTTCGTTGCTGGGTCCTCGGCTGCGTTGGCTAGAGATAGGAGATCGCGTTTGGTAACGGGCTGGCCGAGTTCGACGTAGCTTCCAAAGATGTGGGTAGCGGGCAGGGAGACATCGTGGGGCAGGGGAGTGCGTCCTTTGGTGGAGATAGTCAGGTGGGCGTCCCAGGGGAGGTGGAAGTGACGCAGGACGCGGTGGACGGACTCGCGTGGGTTGACGGGCAGGATGGCGAGGTAGTCGCCTGCTGTGTAGGCTAGGTCAGCTGGCAGGTCGAGGATGAGTTGGTGCTTTGCGACGAGGGCGTCGGGGCTGGTCAGAGTGCTGGTGGCGATGGCGCTGGCCTCGTGAAGGTCGTAGTGGAGGATATCCTTGCGCGGGCTGGTGACTTGCACGCTCAGCGCGGGGCCTTCGGGGACAGCAGCCCTGTATCGCTTGGTCAGGGCGGGCCAGAGCACCTCATCTTCCCAGGCCTCGAAGTCGGTCATCTCGTTGCCAGCCGCCACGTCAGTGAGACCCAGCGCGGCGAAGCGCTCCCCTCCGTGGCGGGTTAGGGCTGCGTCGACAAGGCGCGGAATACGGTGGAAGGTCGCCGCCCAGTCGTGGTGACCACATCCAAAGACCGCGTATGAGATGCCCTGCAGTGTAGCTTTCTCTTCTTTCAGCTCTTCGAGCCAGTGGACAAAGCGAGCTGCGTTGTCGGGCGGCTGGCCTTCATACGAGGCAGTGATGAAGACCACCGGCTCGTCGGCCGGCAGTCCGTCGACGGCATTGTCGAGATAATCCACGACACGGGCGCCGAATCCATGCGAAAAGGCGTCCGCAGCCAGCCGCTCCGCCATAGACTGACACGTCCCACTATTCGATCCGTAATAGATGCTCATGGGCTGTCCTTCGGTGCTGGTCGGCACCACGCCATTCAACGCACCCGCTGTGTCCAATTTTGGCTGGGGCGTCGCGCCCGCCAGTCGATGCTCCAACATTGTGGCGGTCAGTCCGTCACGAAGAGTCGCCCGGATCTGGAAGTTGGCCGGCTTGACGGTAAGGGTTTGCTTGAGCGCGAGAGTATACTCCGGGTCGTCGAATTCGAAGTCGAAGTTCTGCAGCAGCATGGCCAGCACCAGCAGCGCCTCCTGCCAGGCAAACGGGCGGCCGATGCAGCCTCGGGTGCCGTTGCCGAAGGGCTTCCAGGCGTTGGGGAATTCTCGGTTGAGACGGTCAAAGTTCTCGTCGAGCATGCGCTCGGGTTTGAATTCGTTCACGTCGGCGCCGAAGACCTTGGGGTCGAGTTGGGAGCGTCCCACAAGAACGATGATTAGCTCCCCGGCGCGAACAGGATACTTGCCGCCCACTATCTCGTCCTCTTTGGCGGCCACGTTGAAGACCGGGAGGGGTGGTGTGAGACGGAGAGTCTCTCGAAGGACCTGCAAGTATCAGTCTCGGTGAGTGCCAGAGCAGACAAGCAACCTACAGCAGAGATATAAGAAAGCTTGCACAAATGCTCAAACCGGATTGGCGTTTTCCCACAAATCTCATCTACCTCCTTCTGCGCCCTGCGGTACATCTCCGGGTGCTTCAGGAGATGATACATGGCAAACGACAGCATGCCAGAGGTCGTCTCGTGCCCCGCAATGAGGAAGGTGATGAGATTATCCAGGATACTCTCCTCGGTCATCTTCTGCCCCGTCTTGGGATCCACCCCGTTCAGCATGGCCGACAGCAGATCCTTACGTGAGTCCAAGTTCTTCTCCCGTTTGCGCTCCTGCAGGATCTCATCTGCTGTGGTGCGCATCACCTCGATATCCCGAAAGAACTTCTTGTCTTTGCCCCGGTAGAAGAAGGCGGGGATGGGCAGCCGGCGCGCGCGGTCACCACTCTCGGTCAGGAAGTCGCTCATGGCGGCGACGAACGGATGCGTACCCTCCTTGTAGTAGCTGTTGAAGCGGAAGTCCATCGAGCACAGGGCGATCGTGTCTAGGGTGAGCCGCGTGAAGTCGTCGGTCACGGTGATGGGGCTGTCCGCGCCGTGGCGCGCCCACTTCATGGCGAGTTGGCTGGCGATGTCGTACATCCCGTCCAGCATGTTGCGCAGCGACGAGGGGCCAAAGGCGGGCACGAGGATGCGGTGCGCGATGCCCCACTTGGGCTCGACTTGTCCGTCGATGGCCTGGAAGATTAGTTTTGTGGGGGTTGACTGGTGGGTGGTGAGGACTTACCGTGAAGAGGCCGTCGTGCATGGCGTGTCGCATTTCCTGCACACCATTAGTTGATGGCACGATCAGACGTACGGAAAGACTGACTCTCAAGGCTGAGATAGTCTTTGGGAAACGTCTCTCGTCGCAGAACTCATTCACCATCGCATAGCTGTTGGCTATGATGAAGGTATGGCCTCCTGGGAAGCGCATTCGATAGATCTCGCCTAGCGTTGTCAGCCCTAACCATAGGCCGTGAAAGAGACAGTCCTACCATGTTTGTCCGCCAGGTCATACAACGACTTCAGCGGCAGTTCCATATCGATATCCAATAAATTGCCCAGAATGGGCCAGCCCGGAGGCTCAGGGATGGCGTTTGGCGTCCCCATTGTGAAGTCAACAGTGTGTTTCGCAAATAGTGGGTATACGAGGTCGGTAGGAGGTTGAGGGGAGGGAGCCTTGATCCGGCCCGCTTCAAATGGTAAACCAAGACCACCAAGAGCAATGAGATCAGTATCGGCACTTCACTACAATTTCCCGAGGTCAGCAAATAGACAAGAAAGTAATCAATGCCCACTTCCGGAGCATCCATGATGGCGCGTCATAATTCCCGAGAGGCAAAAGTCGGGAATTTCTGCTCTGTCCGCAACCCTAACCCGAATTGCCGCGATGCAACTCATCAACTGATGCAATCCTGCTTCTCTTCTTGAGCACAAAGGAATTGGCTTGACACAAGTCTATGTAGCTCCAAGAACCCGGCAGGATAAACGCAAATGTGCATCATGCAACCCATATTATGGACTGTGCTACTCGGCTTGGCTGCTGTCCGCAGTGCAACCATCCCCCGGTCTGCTCCCAATGCCTCCTGCAGGGCCATTCCTGGGGATGCTTCGTGGCCCTCGCTCGAAAAATGGCATGCCCTGAACAGGACGGTTCATGGTCGATTGACTGCTACGATCCCCCTGCCCAGCGTCTGTCACAGCGAGCCGTTCGGTAACTATGACGCGGAAGCCTGCAGTGCCATTAAGACCGCATGGCTAGACGACACAACCTTGTCAGTAATCCTGCCTGCGTGCAAGCCACGTTGCAACTAACGTCTTCTTAGTCTGACCCATCCAGCAGAGGTCATGAACCCCTACGTACAGAACTATACCTGTATCCCCTTCACTCCAGCCTCTCAACCATGCATTCTAGGCAATTATGCCAGCTACTCCATCAATGTCACCGGCGCCAGCGATGTGATTGCTGGCGTAGCCTTCGCCCGGAAGAACAATGTCCGACTGTTGATCAAGAATACCGGTCATGAGTAAGGCCCTAGTTTCCCTTATCGTGAAGACTTTATCTGACCCAGCCAGCTTCATGGGCAAATCCACTGGAACAGGCGGCCTCTCCCTGTGGACGCACAACCTCAACACAACAGACATCCTCTCCTCGTACTCGAGTGCCAACTACACCGGACCAGCCGTCCGACTGGGCGCTGGGGTGATCAGCGGGCAAGTCTACTCCATTCTCGGGGCAGCGGGCTATCGCATCCTGGGAGGGACATGCCCCACTGTCGGCCTGGCCGGGGGCTACACCTCCGGGGGCGGACACTCGCTGCTCAACGGCGCCTATGGGATGGGCGCCGACGCGGTGCTGGAATGGGAGGTCATCACCGCGCAGGGGGAGCACCTCGTCGCAACGCCGGACAACCATACCGACCTATACTGGGCGCTCAGCGGTGGGGGCCCTGGCACCTTCGCCGTGGTGCTCAGCATG
This sequence comes from Aspergillus japonicus CBS 114.51, assembly GCF_003184785.1. Classification (NCBI taxonomy): domain Eukaryota; kingdom Fungi; phylum Ascomycota; class Eurotiomycetes; order Eurotiales; family Aspergillaceae; genus Aspergillus; species Aspergillus japonicus. The sequence goes on along the minus strand of NW_020291657.1, from coordinate 338,025 downwards.
ACCACCAAGATCTTCGCCGACGGACCCATCGGCAGCGGCCTGCTGTTTTTCAACATCTCTGCCGCCAACCCAGAGCCCTACTGGTCCGCGATCTCCGATCTGTGGCAGTTCCTGCCGCAATTCGTCGACGCTGGCCCCAACACGTGGGACTTCGCGCTGACGGCCACCGGCTTTGAAGCGTACGCGATTACCGTGCCAGACAGAAACGGCACACAAGTGCAAGATCTGCTGGAGCCGTTTCTCACCCGCCTCACCCAGCGGGACATACCCTACTCCTTCACGCCCACCACCTCCCCGAACTACCACGACTACTTCGCCAGCCGGTTTGGCCCGGGCATCGCCGGCGCCGGCCCCGCCACGGTACAGCTGACATCGCGCCTCATTCCCCGCGCCGGGGTGCAGGAAATCATGCAGAACCAAGCCATCGTTGCCGCCCTGCGCGCCGTCGTCGAGACAGACCCAGGCCTCTCGCTGGGATGCCACGCCCTCAATGTGAAGGACATCCCCCACCCAGACAACGCGGTCCTCCCCGCCTGGCGCGATGCCATCGCCACGTGCAACATTGTAAGCTACTGGGACTGGAATGTATCTCCGACCCAAATGCAGGCGCGGAAGGCGCAGCTGGTCGACACGCTGATCCCCGGGCTGGAGAGGGCGACGCCCGGCGCGGGGACATATCTGAATGAGATCGATGCGCAGTGGAAGGGGAATTGGGAGGTCGAGCTGTATGGGAGAAATTACCCAAGGTTGCTTCAAGTGAAGGAGAAGTACGATCCGGGCCATGTCTTTTATGCGAAGACAGCAGTGGGCAGTGCAGCATGGGAGGCCGATGCCGACGGGAGGTTGTGTAGGGCTTAAGGTGGGAATAAATTAAGCAATACTGCTGTCAATGGTAAGATTGGGGGATGCCATGCTTTTCTATAATGGTCTGGAAGAAGTGGCTTTTTTCTAGGGCGCAGGTACCTTAGACAGGTTTATGTTCGGTCTTATTTCAACTATGTAAAAGCTGGTTTAATTGCCAGTCTATACGCTTCAAGCCGCTATGAGAACCAATAATAGAGATATATGAATCAGTTTGTGTAGTAGAATCCTGTCTATCTGGGCTATGTAATCATCCTCTGACGTGGAGCCATTTCATGCCTCTGACTCCAGGGATACCACTGCCACCACCGCATAGCATGCAATCCTTTCCTCAGCTTTCTTCTTTGCCTTCCATCTCACCTTCTCTCTCTTGGTCCAAAGCCAAAGCATCCTTGCTACTCGCCACGAGATCTGCAAGATGCAGACAGAAGATCAAACACTTGCTGAGAGAAAAGCTCGCTGCCGGGCGCTGAACGCGATTTATGGGCTACTTGGCGCCCCGGATCATCGGTTGTTGCCCCTTCATCTCGAGCAGGTCAAGATCACTCATACAGGAATGTCCCTGGAGGGTGCCGCTAACCACGCTCCCTATTACTTCGCCTCCTATCCGTATCCCATCGAGGAACCTGAGTATGAGTATCCCGAGGATGCCGAGGATTGGCCGCAATACGACGGATGCCCGTACAAAAACGCCCAACATCTCGCCATCTATTTGGACCGCTTTCTCGGCCGGTGCGCAATGCAAGAAACAGGCACGCAGCCACCTCGCTTTGCGATGACCTCGTGAGTTTTCTGCTTACTGCTTACTCTGAGTGAACTAATGTCTACCTGCACAGTTGGGGCAATTTCAATATTTCATCTAATACCACACTTCACTCAAACCTTCTGTGCCCTAAGACAACATACGGTGCTGGAGCCCTACAGGCCATTTCAGTTCAGTCAGCAGTTGCAGGAAGCTTCGAGTGCTGTTCGAACTTTGAGTTTGGAGGGGGCTTCGAGGATAATGAAGTATACGCACACCCTGTAGTAATGCTCCGATAGATCAAAATGTATCCTTCAGGCTCGTGCTGTTCCGGGTCCTGTGTTGAGGTCGATACTAAGTCCCGATCAGTTGGCCAAGCCGAAGCCCTACCAGGATAGCTTCTCCTCACTATCTATCAAGAACTAGGTAGCTTCTGGCCTCTCATCATTTCAAATTGTCTTCCTAAGGCCATGCCTCAGAGCTCTCAACAAGGTACATTGTAACAGCTCAATGCTGTTCGATTCCCGAAATAAGTATTCTGCTATATGGCTTACCACAGACATGGGGTTGACTCACTCCCCAAGAGCTCCCACAGAAATCAACAATCTAGATCGCCACCTCTCCCTTCCTCTTCCGAACTAAAACCCTAACCCCTGGGTCCGAATCCAAGAAGATCCCATTCTCAATGATCCTGGGCTCCACCTCCCCGGCAATCTTCCACTCGAACTTCATCAACAAATGGCACAGCGCAATCTTAATCTCATTGGCCGCCAGGAACCGTCCCGGGCACGCATGCAGCCCATGCCCAAAAGCAATATGCTCCGACCGGAGGGTAGTCAACTGCCACCGGTTCTCATTGCCGGGCTGCTCGCGCAGTCGCACGAACCGGAAGGCGTCGAATTTGTCGGCCTCAGGGAATACGGCCGAGTCCCACGCGCCGTGGTGCGAGACACCCAGCATCGTGCCCTTGGGGATCCGGAAACCATCAGCGAGGGTGATGTTTGCGGTGGCTTTGCGGACCATGTTGACTACCGATTCAATTTGGGTCAGCAGTGTGCTTGTTCTGCGTGGTGTGGAAGGGGGACTCACTCGATAGAGCAGGTTTGATTCGCTGCGCCTCTTTGATCACACTATCCATGAGTTTGAGGTTGTACAGCGCCGAATGCTTGATCCCTCCGCTCCCCATGACGGAGACCACCTCCTCCCGCAGGTGCTGGATCGCCTCCGGGCACCGCAGCAGCTCGTACATGGTCGTCGTAATGAGGTCGGTGGTGGTGTGAATGGCCGACAGCGCGAGCGTCAGCTGCATCGCTACGGGGGCGTACGGGATCTCGCGGTCTTGTGAAGTCTGCTCCAGCCACTCGATCGAGTCGTACCGCTCGGGCAGCTTGATGCTCGGATCAGCCAGCGCAGCGGCCTTCTCAGCGCGTCGCCGCTCGATGAGCGGGCGAATGATCGCCTCGGCCTGCCGGAGCTGGTCGCGGACCTTGCGCGCCTGTGGGAAGAGCATGGCTAGGACGGGCCAGAGGAATTGCGGGTACGTGCGGATTTGATGCGCGGCGAGGAAGGAGTCCACCGTGTATTCCTTGGTAAGGCGAAGCCAGGTTTTGTCGTGGCGAACCTCCTCGTCGCCCAGGAAGATGGTGGACGACATCCGGGCGATGATCTCAAGGAGGATGTCTTTGAGGACTACTTCGTGCCATTCTGTGTTCTTGTTAGAGCGGGAAGTTGACAAGTCTGATAGAGAGAAGTGAGTGAGCTCACCGTCGTCATTGGGGAAGAGATCTTTGCATGCTTGGGTCGCCGTCTCGTTGACAGGGTCCGTCAGCTGTTCTGCCCAGGGTTAGTCTTAGTATCAGGTTCGACCCATCGGAAACGAGAACATACTCAGCGACCCCATCAACTTCGTCTTAGTCATATCAGCCAGCAAGCTGTGCCCAGTAGATTCAAAAAACGGCTCAAACCCATGGACTTCCGCACATGTGGACTAGATACCTCAGTCAGTCGCACAGCATCTTGCCACCGGGGAAGCACGATGACAAACCTCCTTCATGAACTCCCCATGACTGAGCGCATCGATGTTCCGCACTTCGTCTGCCATGGACGGCGGCAGGACCAGCATCTCCCCGAGATCGGAGATGACCCTGAACGGCTTCGTGTTGCCAACCTAGCCCCTCATCAGCCACCATTTTACCCCAACTCCAAAATAGGCAGTATACCTGCTGAAATCCCTTGGCAACAATCTTCCGCGCATTGGCCGCGAAGCTCTCTTTAGCTTTTTTGTGGCCGATATCCCAGAACGAGGACTTCCCGGTGGACACGAGGGGCACATGAGCCAGGGGACTTTCCAGTCGTCCATACCACAACAGCGAGATTGCGATGAAGATGGGAATCCACAAAGCGGATAAGGTTACGGTGTAGGACCGCGTGCCTGCCAGGGGCAGAAGGCCCGGTGCAGGGGCGGACAGATTCCGACCGAGGTCGAACTCCATACTGAAACAGGCTTCTGTATCTGTATTGAGGTTGAAAGGACGACGGGTATGGTGATCAGATCGCTAACGCGACTGAGTAGCCTTCTATTTGTCTCTGCTGCCAAGGTGTTGCTTCAATAGCCGTCAGTGCCACAGTATCAAACGATCACTTGGCGATCGGTATTTTGCGATTGAGATATGTCCGAAGAGTTTCGCCACAGACACTTAAGGACCACGACAAACGTAACCAATGCAACCAGAATTTGCTGATCAGAATCTCCGGATCGAAGATGGTCTTGTGACGAAGTCAATGGAGGCTGAGTTAGGGCTAGGCGGGGACTGCATCGCTGGATATTCCCGATCATCTCCAAAATTCCCGATCAACAAATCGGAGACGCAGACAGCGCCCGATGTCTCTGCGACTTACCATTGTGGACTAGATTATGGTCACAGCCATAAATCACCGTGAGTGCCAAAGAAGTCGAAAGACACGACATGACCACCACACCCTGCGCACTCCTACCTGTCCTGCGAACTCTCCACAACGTTGCGCTGCTTCAACCGCACACGCAGCATCATGTTCGGACTATTCAGCAGCAGCGAACTAGCCCAGCCTGCTCGCGTCCCCACAGACACGGTCATTCCGCTGAATGCCGCCGACGACACAGAAGTGCTACGCAGTGTGTGCGTGGTGCTGTCCTACCGGTTCGACGACGTGCTGGACCCGGAGAAGCTTCGGTCGTCTTTCGAGAGACTGCTCGACCGACCTGGTTGGCGTAAGATCGGAGCAAGACTGCGCTTAAATGTGTGTTCACTACACTCACGAGCTTAGATAGGAGCGGTAGCTGACATCCCCTAGAAAAACGGGCGCCTCGAATACCACATCCCGAAGTACTACGACGCAAAGCGCCCCATCGTGAACTACTCACACGCCTCCTACGAAACCTCCATCCTCGAGCACCCCTTGGGCTCGCGGCTCCCCCGGCCGAGCGTCAAACCTGCCGTCGTGGCCGATCCCACCGAATTCGACTCTCTAACCACCAGCGGGGACGCCCCCAAGACCCTGCATGACTACCTGACGCGCGACGTGCCACAGCTGAGCCTGCACATTGCCTCGTTCAGCGACTCTACCCTCATCTCCATCTCGCTGCCGCACACCCTCACCGATGGGACCGGCGGAGCACAGATCTACCGCTCGTGGGCGCTCGTCCTGCAGGGCCGCGAGGACGAGATCCCCGCGTTCCACGGCTACGCCCACGACCCGCTGGCGAGCTTCGGCACCGACCCACAGTCCGCAACCCGATACATGTACGCGGGGAGGCAGCTCACGGGGTGGCGCAAATACCTCTTCATCGCGCACCAGCTGTACGACGGCTGGCGGTACCGCACGGGGTCGCGCATCGTCTGCATCCCCGGCGCGTACCTGGCCACCCTGCGCCAGCGCGCCATCACCGAGATCCGGACCTCGACGGGCGACGAGACGGCCTTTGTCAGCGACAACGACGTAATCACTGCATGGTTTACGCGCCTGACCCTGTCGGCTCTCTATCCGCGCACCTCCACGCGCACCATGCGCATCATGAACGCCTTCACCCTCTCCACCGTGCTGGGCGACTCGCACCTCCCCACCTCGAAAGCCTTTATCTCCAACGCCGCGACCGAAATCTATACCTTCTTGCAGGTCAAAGACTTCTTCACCCGCCCGCTCAGCTACGCCGCGCACGCCATCCGCCGGTCCATGACGACCGGCGGCACGCGGGAACAGGTCGAAGCCTTACAATGCGTCAAGCGGCAGACCTTCGCCACCGAGGGCCACAGCTGGCCGATCTTCGGGGATACCTCGATGGAGATGATGAGCTACTCCAACTGGACCAAGGGCAAATACTTCGAGACGGATTTCTCGGCGGCGATCGTGTGCGAGGGTCTGCCGGCGGCGCAGCGCGCGGAAAAGCCCGGGTTCGCGTCGATGGTGCAGTTCAACGCGTGGTCGACCAAGTTCGATCTTCGGAATCTTATGCCCATTATGGGGAAGGATGCCGCCGGGAATTATTGGATGCAGGGGCCGTTGCGCGAGGTGGTGTGGCGTGGGATTGAGCGGGAGCTGGCACAGATGGGTTGATTCGGATATATATATCTTGCTACGCTCTCTAGCCACCAACCGTCGAGAAATCGAATCTGTGATTAGAGGCCGATTTAGTGCGGGGATGGCTTAGATAATCATATACGAGTATGAAGAGTGTCTTATAAGTTAGCCCTTGTAAACAAAATTGTTTTTGAACCATGGTTGACCTTCAGGTGACCTTTAGGTGAATTTGAAATTATTCCATTGAGCTTGCATTCCATTGCATGGGACAAGTCTTCATGATGTTGGTATTGTGTCAGAGTTAAAAGCACTTATCACCAGCAAGCGTTAGTGGTGTAGCGGTTAGCATTGTTGCCTTCCAAGCAATAGATCGGGGTTCGACTCCCCGCTGACGCAGTCTTCTTTTGCTTTTTTTTTTTTTTTTTCTGTTCTGTTTGGTTTGTCCTGTTTTCCCGGCGGAGCATTAGCCAAACTAATTCTGCCACTTAACACGGCAATCCTGGCAACTGGCGCGACAATTCCAACCGGTGAGGTCAGTGTCTAAGTTAAACATCTACCCATAGAAAAATGAAAACCGAATTCAAATTCTTACCAGCTCTGGATATATAGTAAACTGTAAGTACCTGTCATGTCTCTGTCCCGGTCCTTAACATTTCGCTATTCATCGACTACCAAACAATCCAACCAGAGTGCATGAAAGTGATTGTACGTCACCGCACTGCACCGTACTGTATCTACCGAACCATCCATGGCATCTCACAACTCCTGCCATTGACACATCGATGGCTGCCTCATATACTCTCTGCGTATGCTTCGGGGTAAGCAACCTCCGCCTCGACGGAGACAAAGCGTGCCTGAGGTTTTCCGGTACGCTTTTCTCTGTACGCCTCGGGGTACGCAATGTTTTCTTCGATCGAGTGGGCGGCTAGCAGAGCATAATTCACATTAGTACTGAAGATTTCTCTACTGAACCTCAGCAGGTAGTATGTTCCTTACCTGTGCTATCGGAGGTGGGAAGTGCGAGGACTAGGAAACTCCCAGCACCCAAGAGGATCATCGCGGACAACAGCTTCATTTTGAGACGGGTGGTTTGACAAAGAAGGGATATAAGATCTTGGGGTGCTGTTTTTTGATGCTGGGACCGGCGCTCCGAGGCTCCGCAGATGAAAGAAGATGATATGTACGTGGGTCGAGGTGGACAATGGACGCAGGATTCCTCTCTCCTTCTCTCCCTCTGCTCCTCCCGAACACTGTGCGGTAGAGACGCCGACTTATAAACATTAATACCGCTTCCGGCAGTCAGCATCCGGAAAGCAAGCCCAATGACGCAAGGAAAAAGAAAGGGAAAAACCTGTTACTGCAAGCCCGCTGGTCCCCAGTATGCTATGTGCGTGATGTGTGCTGTGAAGCATTAGCGGCATGCAAGTGATGAGGGTACACTCGGCTGCACACATCACTTATACTGCAAATGGATTGACTTACAGGGCAAACACACTCTGATCCTTCCCTACCCCAAGCCAGAAAACTCATTTGAAGACAAGAGACTGCTACCACGGCGTCATCGCGCGAAAGAACCACCTAATTGTATTCTCCCCACCTAATCAAAAACGACATGGAGATAGAGTTACAGCCCTTTCTAGCACCCACCGCGGCAGACGGTGAGCAGCAGCAGCAGCAGCAGCAGCAAGGTTGGTGGTCTCAGGTTCAGCATACGTGCAAGTCCAGCCATTCTAATGCAGCCGCCCTCTGGATCGGAATCCCCGTGCTCATAAATGCATTCGTCTTGATACTTCTTGCTTCCTGGGTTGTGCAGCGCTCGAGCCCAGCATGTTCAATGACGCAGGGAGAAGGCAAGCTTCCCGGTGGCTGTTTTGGCACCCTCTTACCCATGATACTCAACGTTTCCAAACTCTAGCGGGGCTATATGTATGGACGCAAGGAGTGTTCGATGACCATCAACAACAACACTTCTAAACTCTCCTATGTGTGAACTCGCGCCTCTCGCCCCGTGAAATCCGACCACGCAGCAATGAGCGCCACCGTGCCGACAGGAATTGACCTCTCAGCAGATCAGCGGCCAAAGATTGTAGCTGTGCTAGTTACAACTTGGATTATAGCCTTTTTGACGGTCTCGCTACGATTCACCGCTCGAACTTTGGTCAAAGCTGGACTGTGGTGGGATGATTGGGTGGTTCTATCGTCGCTGGTCTCTTCACCCTTCCTTTTTCGCTCCTGATTGATTGTCTTGAGAGCAATCTTCTAACTATTGAGTCTAGATTTTCGGAGCAGTTGTATCCCTCCTGCCGGTTGCCTGGAGTTAGTTCCCACCCATGCTGTTTGCTTTGAGAGTCCAGCGGCTAACCTACGTGATATGCTGAACCAACACGCAGACGTCCGATATGGATTAGGGCTGCATGTCTGGGCTGCGCCTCCCGGCTCGGTCTCGGCCTTTCCCAAATCCTTGGTCATCGCCGAGCTCTTCTATGTGGCCGCTACTGTTGCCATCAAACTCTCGATTCTGCTCTCGTACCGGCGCATTTTTCGAGTGCCTCATGTGCAGAAGGCGACCACAATAGTTGCCTGGATCGTGTTTGCCTGGGCCTTCGCTTGTGTAAGAATAGCACTATCTGATGTTTGCTTTGCTGATCCATAAGCAAACCTCGAGACAGATCCTCATTTGTTTGCCTCCAATGCATTCCATTGCAGGGCAAGTGTGGAGTCAACAATCGCGATTACTTCCTGGGAAAGTCCATCCCGGACACGATCACCGATGTTGGGATTCTCATGATCCCAATGAGAGCCATCTGGGAGCTACACACCACGCGAACGCAGAAGTCCAGTCTCAGCCTCACTTTCTTGATGGGTGGCCTGTTAGTATCACCTACACTGACTCAACACGATCGTTTACACCGCGCTTGCCGGCACTACATGCTGACTGCATGTCCATGTAAACTAACTCACCCTTTAGTGTGATTGTAATCTCAATCATTCGACTCGTCTGCATCATGAGCGTCGATCTGAGCTTCGAGGACATTACGTGGAATTTCGTTCCGTACCTGATCCGGACCTGCGTGGAGCTGAACATCGACACTGTTGCCGGTAACCCCCCCCCACCCGCTGCCCACAATCATCGTACGGACTGACTTTTGAGGGCCACAAAGCTTGTTTGCCTTGCCTGTGGCCCATTTACACATACTGCCGGGAACGTATGGGGTTGTCTGGTAGTTATCCCAGCGCAGGCTCTTTTCCGAATTCCGAGGGCCAGATTTGTTCTGGGCGTAATCGGTGGCGGCTATTTTCGGATGAAGACGAGTACCGATATGGGGATCAGGTTCCTATGCAGGCTGGCGAGGGAATCACGGTTCATCATGGCTACTTGGTGCAGACAGAAAGCGCTACATGTAGTGGCGGCGACGTGACCTTTCATTGAGCAATGTGTATGTAGTTACCGGGCACTGTACGGAGCTGCAACTGCTACACCGGACAAACTCACTAGGAGTAGCAAGCCACTGATACAATCCAGCGGCAAGAACAGAGCTACTGAGTATCAGAACCAGTGAAACCAGTGGCAATGCAGAAGTACTGCCGATCCTCATGTGGATACTTATACACAGACTAGTTTGTGTTTGTGACGGACGCGTGCATCATCTCAAGCCCTTTTCCCCCTCTTTGGATCTCTTTGTCCTTGGGAATTCTCGTCCTCATATAGAGCATACAGCAGAGCCTTAAGACCCGCATCGATCTCTCAAGCAGGGACATTTCTGACATCAAACTCCCAATCATGGCCTCCTCAACTCCCACCACCTATTTGCTCCCTCGCGATCGCTTCGAGGCCACCAGGTATGCGCCTAAGCCCTAAGCTCCAAGCTTTCCCATGTGTCTGTTTCCTCACCATACTAACCCCAAATCTTCTTCCCAGGCTCTCCTCCCAGCATTTACTCTGGCAGCTCCACACGGGCTATCTCCTCCACCCCGACATCCCCCTGAAGGAGGGTATGACCATTGCGGACATTGGGACTGGCACTGGGTTAGGAACGCCACTCCCCTCCCTTAGCCCTTTCAGCCCTTTCAGCCCTTTCTCTTGTGCTCATACTTGCAACCCAAACTACCAGCATCTGGGCCCTCGAGCTCTCCCCTCACCTCCCCCGCAACGCCCAGGTTGGCGGCTACGACATCGCGAGCACCCACTTCCCTGCCTCAGAGTACTGGCCCGCACACATGCGCTTCGACCACCTCGACTCGCTCAGCGAGGCGATCCCCGACCCACTGGTCGGGCACTTTGACGTAGTGCATCTGCGCATGTGGGCGTTTGTCATCCGGGACAACGACCCCAGCGCGCTGATCCGGCATGCGGAGAGATTAAGATAAACCGTATATCTGGACTACTTCGCCAGAGTGACTGGGCTGAATCTCATTTTGTTCGAAGTACTTCTTGTTCAGGGGCTGCAAACAAGCCATATTGCATTACACTACCTATAACTGAGCGTACAAAACCACACTAACAGTAAACAGTCTACTCCCCCCGCAGCATCCGAGGATAGTGAGGCTGACCCGGGTCATCCATCGAGTCAATCAGCGCCGCCACTCCCCGGTTCAATCCCACAGCCACCGCTCGAGCACTCCACTCCTCCACCGGAAGCACATCGACATGAGCAGCGCCCGTCTCCTTGACCACAAACGCCTTCAAATTATCCAACGGAATCACGATATCGCCAACCTGGTGAGTGTACGAGACCGAAGCAGAGGAAGCCTTGGGCTTGTTCTCGAACACGGCCGTCAGAATACTCTTTGTCGCGTTGTGCACCGAGACAAAGTCAAGAGCACCCCGCAGGTTCTTCAGCGTGGGCACAGCGCGGGTCTTGCGCATGTACGCGGCCAGGGCGTTCATCCAATCGGTTTGCGCGGCGGCGCTTTCGGCATCGGCGCCCTCGCGGATGATGGTTGAGGGGCGGTGAATCCACACATTCACCCCGTGCTGTTTGTTATACTCCTCCAGCAGACGCTCGCTGGCCCATTTCGCGGCCACGTAGCCGTGCGAGCCGTCGGCCGGGGGCGGGTGCGCGGCAACCGAGACCTCCGGGAAGGAGGTGTAGTTGCCAAAGAGGGCTACACCCACGGTCGAGAGGTAATGAATGGGCACCTTGCGAGCCGTGCAGAGGCGGATCAGCTCCTTGGTCGAGCCCATGTTCGCGGCCTTGATCTCGGGATAGAACTTGAGGTGGGAGGTGTCAGCGCCGTTGTGGATCACTGCATCCGCGCGGCTGAAGATCTGAGCCGCTTGCTGTTCGGAGAGACCGAGACGGGGGTCTTCGAGGTCACCTGCGAAGTACTGGATTCGGGCGTCTGCGATCAGCTCTTTCGATTGGAGGCGCTCATCAAGACGGCGGGTGGCGAGGCAGATGATCTCCTTTACGGATGGGTCTTGCAGCAAGCGCAGGAGCAGGTGTCGGCCCAGCAGTCCACTGACACCCGTGAGCACAATGCTGCGAGGACGGGCGGCAGGAGCCACGCTCGCCTCCATCTTTGCTGCTTGGGGCAATGCGATCTCGGCCTTCCAGTCGATGCGAATAGGACCCTTTGATAGGGGTCCTGTGGTGGCTTCCAAGCTGGTAGGGGTGCTAGTTCCAGTATAACCACTGCTGGACTCGGTAGACGTGGCATCCTGGTTGGAGTCCGCTGAGGAGCTGGTCTCGTCATTCGGTGCAGCGACCGGAGCAGGCTGGGAAGGATTGTTCGTGGCAGGTAACTGATCAGAGGACGATTCTTCGCCTCCAAGGCCAGGAAGCAACGAGGCTGGGACTTGCGCGGCCACAAGGTCTGCCAGCTCGGCCATGGTATCGTTGCCCATAATCTTCAAGACCGGAACGCTGACTTCGAAATTCTTCAGGAACCACGAACGGATGTCGACCGAAATTAAAGAGTCGAGACCAATATCACGGCTTCTCATTGCCATCAGATCCTCGTCGGCAGTGTTCATCTGCAACACATTGCGAAGTTGCATGGCAAATCTCCCTACTCCAGTCAGTATGCAATGCAAGGAATTGCAATACGCGGAAACTTACCCTTGACGACAGCAAGCACATCGCTGGTTGACTTGCAGGCAGCAAGCTGATCCTGGACCGAGGTAACGACTTCATTTCCTGCGTCAGTTCCGTTCTTCTCGACCCTGTGAACGACAAAGTCGAAGAATGCCGGGTTCGAGTGCCACTTGGGCGCATTCTCCGTGTCGGCAGCAGGGATATCCAAAAGGCCGGTGGTGAGCTCAGCTTCGTCGCCTGAATCCGGACGACCGGCATCGATACCCTCCGCAAAGAGCTGGTGGTAATCTTGCTCTGACAGGTGCATCAGCGCCATCTTGGACACAGTCAAGTCAAGAGCCTTGCTGGACTCGCGCTCCATGTAACCTGCACCGATGATAGCACCCACGTTCAAAGCAGTAGCTGCCAGACCGCGCTTGCGACGTTGAGCGGCCAAACTGCACATGAAGGTATTCGCCGCCGCATAGTTGGCCTGACCCAGGTTACCAATGACACAATTGATGGACGAGAACAGGATGAAGAAGTCCAGGTTGGCGTTCTTGAAGATGCGGTCCAGGTGAATACTTCCGTAAACCTTCGGGCGGAACACCTCGCTCATGAGTTCAAATGACATGTTGCGGATCGAGACATCTCTCAGCACCATGGCACCATTCAGAACACCGATGATCTGCGGCATAGTCTCGCAGATAGACTGATGAGCAGCACGTAGAGCACGCTCGTTTGTCACATCGCAGCGTACGATAGACACAATGACACCATTGCGCTTATGAGCCTTGATCCAGTCGGGCGAGATGTTGGGGTTGCGGCTGGTCAAGACAAGGTATCTCGCGCCTCGTTCGATCATCCAGTCGGCCAGAGAAACACCGAGAGCGCCCGACAAACCACACAGCCAGTATGTCTTATCGCCCTTGAAGAACGAAACCGAGTCCAACCGGCTGACGTGAACAGGGTAGGTCTTGGAAAGAGTCCAGTCGATGATTGTGGTCGGCTCTTCAGGGCTTAGCTCGTTCAGAAGTTCATCGATACCAACCGCCCGAGACGCCGATTGGAAAATCTTTCCAGCCTCGGTCTGCACGCTGACCAGAGCGCGCTGTAGGAACTGGCCTAAGAAAGGCGCAGACGATGGGCTGCTCTTCCAGCCAACTGAGGCATATAAAGTCGCCCTGGATTCCTTCCTGCAGTGCGAAGGAAGACTAGACATGATGTTTGACTCGATCTCAGAGTGCTCGCTAGATAAGCCGACAAAGCTAGCCGTGTCTAGAGGTAGGATATCGGAAACCTCAGACTGAGTCAGATAAGGCTCAAGCTTGGTCCAAGAGGCAGGAACGTTCTCCTGCGTCGAGTCCGCTACGAAGAAGGCGCGGACATTTTTGCTTGCCGCTTGGCTGGCAATGGTACGTGCTAGCAGCTCGGTGGAATTGTGCACAACAATTGTATCCCCATCAATGAGAGGGTCGACCACAGCCATGGAGACGAGGCGAGCAGCTAGTACAGTCAGAAGGTCGGCGTCGGCCAGCGTCGAAACAGGCAGCGGAACTGCCGAAGCCTTGGGCACATGAATGACCGATAAGAGAGATGGCACAAGAGCCAGGAAGCGTGCCTGACTCTCGGGCTCGGTTCCCAGAACAAGGAACTGATGACCATGCGGCGTGCGAAGGGCCGAAAGTACGGCATGGCTGACCTCAAGACTAATTTGAGACTTGGTATCAGGAGGGCTAGCCCAACGTGACAGCTCTGTCAACTTCCATCCCTCGGCCTCCTTGTGCAGGGCTGCGGGGGCCTTGTAAATGTCAGCCTCCTTGGTAATCGGGCGGCGAGCTGAATTGTAGCGGTCATTGCGGGCCTTAATGTGTCGGAGACGGGGCACGAGCTCCTCGCCCTCAGCATTGACAACGATCTCCGGTTCCAATGGCCAGGGCAAATGTTTGCCCGAAGAGGCAGAGGCATCGAAGCGTAGAATCTTCTCGACCAGGCTTTCGTGCTTGAACGAGCTCAGATCTGCGATATCGATGTTCTGGAATTGCAGAGCAGGGGCTTCGAACACTGCAGTACGAGCAAAGCCGACCGTCATGTTAGACCATGGGTCCTCGTTAAGCCGACCACTGGTAACCCAGAGAAGCTTGATGGGTGCAGAGAAGAGCGTTTTGAAAGCGAGCCACTCATCGGGTGTCATATCTTCAAAGACAGGCTTGTCCAGCTCCGACAAGCTGACGACTGTGGCATCAGCATCGATCAGATCGAAGTCTACCTCTGTCAATTTGCCAAAGGAGTGGAGCTCGTGGGAGATTTTGCTGAGAATACCCTGGACAGGCCGGATCAGAGATTGGGTCTTTGATGTGCTTCCTCCAATGACGACGAGCTTCTTGATAGGGTACTCTACTGCAGCCGAACCTTGCAGAATCCCAGGGCTGACAGGCTCGCGCAGGAAGCTAACCTGGTCATCCACAGCTTGAGCTGCAAACACGGTCATACCAAGGATGTCCTGAAATGACTGGGGCGCTGTCGCATCGATGCCAGAGAAGCCACTGCTCTGAAGGAGTCTCTCCCACTCGGAGTAAGAGACGAATGGCGAGAGAGGGCGGCCGGTATCTGCACCAAGCCACCAACCCGGCAGGGATCCAAAGATAAATCCGGCACTGCCGTAAGGCTGGCCGTTGTTGGTGCCTTCTCCGACGATCAGGAAACCGCCCGGCTTGAGCAGCTTGCGGATGTTGCGCATGGTGAGCTCCAGATCAGGGGTGGCGTGAATGACGAGGAAAGCGACAACCACGTCACAGGTTCCCTCGGCGTAGCCCTGAGCAACGGGATCCTGGCCACAATCAAAGGTCTTGAAGACCATGCGATCCTTGTGAGCAGAGAATGTCTCCGCAGCACCCTCGAAGAAACCACTGGACACGTCTGTGAAAGTATAGGACAAGAATCTCGAGTCAAGGTTCTGGAGGATTCTTGTCGTAGCACCTCCGGTACCGGCACCAACTTCCAGGATGTTGAGATGAGGATAGCGCTCTGCAAGCTGGGCGATAATCTTGCCAATCCAGAAGCCAGCCTCCCGCGAGCCGAAAGCACCCTGATAGTAATTGTCGAGGATGTTACTGACCCGCATCTCTTCCAGCATGTTGGTTTCGCCACGGAAAACACGCGGCATCTGTTGCCCAACCAGGTGCATCATGCGGTAGTCAATGAGGTCCGAAAATTGTTCCGTGGCTGCACGGAGGTCTTCCAAGGAGTCTTTCAGCCATTCCTTCTTGGCCACCTTGTGCTCTCCGTTGCGGATCAAGTTGACAATGTGGCGAGCATACTGAAGGTAATGGCTGTGAGGGCTATCCTTACTCCTCAGCGGAGAGTCGGCGGGCACCTCTGCATCTAGTTTCTTGAGGTAGTAGGTCGAGATACGCTCCAATCCCTCCAGGATCTCCGAATGATGCTTGGTCACAGTGGTATCCGACGCAGCCAACTCGCCATCGAGACTGTTTTTGACCCACTGGTACCTGGAGAAGACCTTGCGATCGTTCTTGGCGGTCAAAGCGCCCAAGGGCACCAATTCAACGCGCTGCATCTGGATTGCTGCGCAACTGGAGTCATTGGTGTAGATGCTGACATCTCCTGAGAACCCGGCGGACTGTGTGGAGCCCAAAGTCGAGTCAACCGTGATGTCGGTCATGGATTTGCACAGAGCGGGGTTGACACGGATGCTGCTCATGCTGGTGGGTAGATGCATGTTCAGAAGCTGGTCATCATCCGGGTAACTGTACGCAAGAATGAGAGACTGGATGCCACCATCCAACTCAGCAGGATGCACCAGCAAGGGCGGTCCGAACGTATCGCGCGATACTGATTTCACGGCACACACACTCGTTCCCAGTTTCCGTCTAAGAGTGTGCAGAGACTTGAACGGTCCTTCAAATCCGTAGCCCAGCGTAGCCAGGAGGTTGTAAAAACGCTCATTGTCCACTGTGATCATGTGGGCTGGCTTGGTAGCTCGACGGGGAAGAGTGGTTTCCAAGGAATTTCCAAAAATGATGTGAAGATCCGCTTCAGCCACCAGGGCGAGATCCTCCTCTCCGAGGCTTGCGGAGTAGGTGAACTTGGCTTGGACGTGGTTATCGCTCAGATGGCGAACATCAGACAACGAGGTCTGCACTTCGATACCGGCATCGTCTTGGCTGAAGGTCAAGGCTTGGTGTATGACAAAATTCTTCAACTCGAAAATCCGCACATTACGCTCGCCTGCCAGGACTCGAGCACCCTCGAAAGCTGTACAGATATACCCTGCCGCGGGAAAGACAGTCTGGTTTTGAACCTGATGACCTGAGACCCAATCAATCTCGCTGGCACGCAGCAGGTGTCCCCAGCTCAAATGGTGGGCCGCGCTCTCCGGCTTCATGGTTCCCAGCAATTGGTTGAATTGCTGGATTTGGGAACGGTGCTTCTTGGATGCCCGCGACTCATGACGGTAAGAGGCCTCATGGTTCCACTTATAACTTGGAAGGCCCTTCACCACTCGGAGGGTGGACTTGTCATCATTCACCGCAAGGTCGAATCCAGTCAAGTCAAGGTTCTGTCCCCCAAGATGACGCCACAGAGATCCGAGACTCGAAGCCAGACTGACCGCGGCATCCGATCCCCGGCTGAGCACACCATAGTATGGAATACTCTTGCCTAAGACTTCCTGGATGGTTTGCGATGCGGGTCCCTTCAAGGCCGGATGAGGGCCGACTTCAATTGCGGCCTGGTATTCGCCCCCCTCAAGAGCAAGCCTGAGAGCCTGGTAGAATTGCACAGACCGAGCGACACTTGCGCCCCAGTATTCGTCACTGAGGTTCATTTCTGCTGTAACCTCGCGGGCATACACACTCGAAATCCAGAGACAGTTGTTCGATGTTGGCTCAAGGGCACGGACACCTGCCGACTTGACCAAGGCGACATAATCGGCAAGACGTCGCGACACGTGGTTAGAGTGGTAAGCTCGGTCGACACGAAGCTTGCGGTTGAACTTGTTCTCGTCGTCCAGGATCGTTTTAACCTCATCAATGGCATCCTCGTCACCGGAGATCGTCACACTAGAGGATGAGTTGACAGCGGCAACACAGAGGCGACCAGCGAAGAGCTCGTCTTCTACCAGAGCCTGCGCATCTTCTGGGGACAGACCTGCTGCCAACATAGCTCCTTTGATGTGAGGTCCGTTAGGACTTTCCATCTTCGAAGCAAATCGACCACGGAAGTATGCCACACACATGGCGTCTCGCGCGCTCAAGTGACCGGCCGCGTATGCTGCAGCCATTTCACCCGAGGAGTGAGCGACGATGGCATCGAAATGAACGCCTGCGAGCTTCAGCAGATCCACCAACACGATCTGAACAACAGTAGAGAGGAATGAGAAAGCACCCGTCAAAACCCGAGAGGAATTAGCTGCCGCGCGAAGCTCCTTCTCAAGTGAGAAGTCAGGGCGAATCTCCTCGGGGAGTTGCTCAATGTGAGCTTGCAGGTCCTGGACAATCTTCCGAGCTGTGGCGGACTTCTCAAGCAGCTCAGCGCCCATGCGAGCGTACTGCGCTCCTTGGCCGGTGAAAATGCCGAGAACCTTCGGCTTCTTTCCTCCTGAGAGAGCTGGGAGTCTCACACCCAAATCTTCGACCTTGGTAGCTTCTAATTCACCCCGAATCTTGGCCACCAAGTCGTCGGCCGATGCAGCGGCAAAGGAAATGCGGTAAGGGAACTCAGACCGACGTTGCTGCAGGGTGTATGCCAAGTCGCGCAGATTGAGCGATGGGTTTTCTTGGACGTAATCAGCGTACGCGGAGAGGCTTTCACGTAGCGACTGCCGAGTGAGGGCCGAGAACACAAAGGGGGTGAATTGATGCTGAACCCCATCCTCAATCAGTCGAGGGCGCTCGTAACTTTCCAGAATAGCGTGGGCGTTGGCACCGCCGAAGCCAAAACTGTTCACACTGGCTCGTCGTGGCTGGCCAGGGACGACTTGCGGCCATTGCTTGGCTGTGGAGGGTATTTCCAGGTTCGCAGTGAAAGGGGCCACTCGGTCGCTTAAGTTGTTCAAGAGCATATTGGGTGGTACAGTCGAATGCTGAAGGGCTAGCGAGGCCTTGAGTAGGGCAGCCAGGCCTGCAGTACCTTCGGTATGTCCGAGGATGGTCTTGATCGAGCCAACATAGAGACGGTCATCCGTGGTTTTGGTGCCAAATTTCTCACCGTAAAAGGCCCTCGAGATGGCTTCGGCCTCGATCGGATCTCCTGCAGGCGTACCTGTCCCATGAGCTTCGAAGAACTGAGGCCGGTCCGACGCCTTCTCCAAGTCCAGACCGGCTTTGGCATAGGTAGCACAAATCAAGGCCTGCTGGGCAGTAGCACTGGGCATTGTGATGCCTGTGGTCGATCCGTCCTGGTTAAAACCAGTCTCGCGAATGATGCACTCAATGTCATCTCCATCCTCAATAGCGGCACTAAGAGTCTTCAGAACGCACGCAGCGACACCATCTCCTCGGGCATAGCCATTGGCGTCCTTATCCCACATCTTACTGCGGCCTTTCATTAAGGTTAGCTCACCATATTTGGGAGTTAACATTCTTAGTACTAACCATCGGGAGACAGCATCTTCAGCTTGCTTTCCATGATATAATTTTCTGGACCCAACAGTAGATTAGACCCACAAGCCAGAGCGATCCGCGACTCCCCAGCTCGGAGCGACTGCACGGCCAGGTGGACCGCCACCAGACTGGAGGAACAGGCGGTATCCAAGGTCATCGATGGCCCGTGCCAGTCAAAGAAGTACGAGACGCGGTTTGACAAGATGCTCCGTCCAATGCCGGTTGCAGCGTAGACTGGAGCAGTTTTTGCTATTACAAGCCCCCTGTGTCAGTAGACTCATATCCCGAGGAAAACCCGAAGAATAATCAGTGCACTTACGATCACGTAGCAAGCTGGCCTCGTAATCACCACACATGAGTCCAACATAGACACCGGTGTCACTACCCCTGAGGGCATCTATTGTCAGCCCGGCCGACTCGAGACCTTCGTAGACAGTTTCCATCAAAAGACGTTGTTGAGGGTCGATGGCCTTCGCCTCCACCGGCTTGATCCCGAAGAATTCGGTGTCGAAAGCGGTAACATCCTCGTCTAGCACGTAGGAATGCCGAATATTGCTGTGACCATGGTACGCTGGGTCAGGGTGATAGTAGTTCTCGGCATTGAAGCGACTGTTGGGGATCACGCTGCGAACATCGCGAGGGTTGCGAAGGAGACTCCACAGCTTTGAGGGCGACGATGCTCCGCCAGAGAAACGACAGGCACTGCCCACAATGGCAATGGGCTCGTTCTGGTGAGTGGTTATAGCCATGGTGAATAGCGGGAAGCGGAGGTGAAACAGCGGCTGATCTCTCGAGAGGTTGAGGCGTGTTGTGGGTGTTGAACAGACACTTGGTTTATTTGCCTCAATCCAATTCGAGTGGCTTCTAGCAATCTTTAAACTATCCCTCTCCTCACAATGCCATTCGCACCGACTGAATATCCTCACCCCATGAATCCTGCCGAAGTGTATTGATCGGAGAACCTGGAGCACGGTGCACTTGGGATCGACGTGCATGATCGCAGGCAAGAAGCATCCGAGGCTTATTACGCCGAAGATGTAAGGAGTCCCTGCAGATCCCCACACAAGGTGAAGACCGATTCCCAATGATAGCCAAGCAACTCGTACTGTGCTTCGGTAATTTTGCTGGGCCCGCTTCATCTTATCCGGCATTTAAAAGGGTCATAAGAGTGGCGGTAGACTCTCTGATGGTGATCCATGCGGAGTTACTCTGCGACCTCGTCAGTCGGTGATCGACATTTAAAGTAGGAGAATTACTCCGATCGCTTGCCACACTTGGAATGGTTGCATCGGGAATAAGCTATGAAGAACAATGATCGACCAGTAGTCCCTGCAAGTAACTCAGTCTCTTTAGTCTATTGATATGGCTTATACCTTTTCCTTCGGACTATCATTATGCCCGGCCTCCACTGCGCGCGATCATACCAACGAGTGCAGTATTTTCGGCCATCATAGGCGCCGTAGGCAATACTTCATATTTCCCGTCTAGAAATGAGAATGACTGGTCGCATGGTAGATGCATAAGTGGCATGACATGGCTCGGGACAAAATGTCGAGGCATCGCCTCGGTCGCACAGGTGGTGAACAAGCTCCTAGTAACTATATCGAAACTGAGTATCTTGGATGTCGGTGACATCTTCACCGGCTTGGTAGGTGATCCCCGGGAAAATAATCGGGGTCTGGTCTCGTTTGCGATTTTCCGACCGACAGATGTACCAGTACAGACTCAATGCCACGAAGAGCAGGCACCAGGTGACAATGGCCGTGACGACCCCCTCAAAAAACCTCGGTGCAGCACTGGGCTTCCAGAGTTGAGGAGCTGCAATACACCCGGTACAGTATCCAATGAAGAACAAGGCGTTGACCATGGGACGCTTGGTGTTGCCTTTGACGTTTGAGGCGCTGAGGCTCAGCACAACAGCCAGGATGTTTGGTAGACATGAAGCCTGCAGTCAGTTAGTCCTAGAGTCCACACTGCTAATGCAGAAAACAAGAAAGAAGATGACGATGATGTCTTACCAGCCACGACGAGGCGATTAAACCCCAGCCAGCAGTGAGTGGCAGCTTGAGGAGGAGGATGTTTCCGACCAGGGGAGGGATGGTCATCATCATCAGAACCAAGCACCGATAATTAGGGAGTAGATAGCACCCTGCAAGGCTGATCCATATTGCCAGGATCTGTACGGCTCCCGAGGGGGCCGTATACAGCATAGTCTGGAGACTGGTGTAATTCAGGTTCTTGATGATAAGGGAGGCAAACTAAACCTGTCAGTGACGAAGGGACGACCCCTTTGAAAATAAGACCTTACTGTCATCACTGGGGCCTGCATGGTGACCAAGACTCCGAAAATGAACATGAACCACGCCCGGATATCTCCCAATGTCTCCTTAACTTGTGCAACTGAGAACTGAGTTAGATCGCCGGCGTCCCGATCAAGCATCATCCTTGCTTCAAGAACCTCCTTTTCGCGTGGGGTGAGGAACCATGCTTTCTTGGGCGAAACAGGAACGATGAGTATAAAGAGACCGCCAATGCCACATGTTATGGCTCCGCAGATGAGGAACAAAGTCCTCCAGGGTGCGAGACTGCCGGGACTCGATCGTCCGATCCCGTACATGAGCAGACAGCCAAGTACCTGAGCCAAGCCATCCATCGTGATCCAAATCCTGGAGTAAGAGATTAGACCTCATCTGTCTCGCAGGCTCGCTTTTTTGCCTCACCCGACGCGCAAAGCATGTTCATTCTTTTGATACCAGACACTGGTCAGAGTGACGAATGCTGGGGCGACTGCTCCTTCACTCACCCCGAGGAGAAATCGTACGGCGGCAAAGTCAGCAAAAGACTGGGTGGCTGCCAGGCACATGCAGATCCCTCCCCAGATGATACTAAACCAGAAGAGAGGTTAGAGAGGCTTCCCAGAAGTGATTGAGGCTCCACATACATGGTGACTCCAACAAATCGCGTCAAGGGCAGGCGACTCATCAGATAAATGAAGGGATATTCCGCCACCAGCTGTCCTTGACGGTTGTCAGCGAGATGCTTCTCATTGCGATTTCTTGCTCTTTTTCCTGTCGAAAGTCATACCAAGGTAGAAGATCGAGGAGCACCAGGAGTACTGGGACCCCTGCAAGGAGAGGTCATCGAGAAGCCCGAAAACCGAGGCATAACTCAAGCCCTGCTTGTCGAGAACTGTGATAGTGATGGTGATGGTGAGTTGGAGGAGAGGAGGATGAAGAGGAGGATGAAGTGAAGCAATGAGTTGAGAGAGGGAAGAAGTGGAGGGGAAGAGAAAGAGAAAGGGAAAAAGGCAACTGGCGGGGTTGACCAACACTGAAAGAAGAAGACCAAACACAACATCGGCAAGATAAACCGGTCGATTTTCCTCACCACCTGCTCTTCCTCCTCTTTCGAATATATCACTCGATGACAGCTACCATCGCTGGCCTCTTTCTCCTGAGGTATCTGCACCATCTCCCCAATCTCTCGATTAAACGAACTACTGCCTGAGAATGACTTCTGCTGATTTGTGATTGTTCCCACTCTAGGATGACGAGATGACGATGACGATGAAGATGAATCGTACGCGACGTGAAGTCCTCGAGAAGACACGCCACAGTCTCAGAATGGCCTTCATCAAGCTGATGCCAGCGGTCACTGAGTCCCCATTTATGCGTATGATAAGCCCACCGCGATATGCAAGGGGTGGATTGCCGCCAAGAATCCAATACTTGCTCGACCAACGCGCCGAACGCGTCTCCCATCAATACTGGTGGCTCGCCTGTGCATACTGGGCCAAGTCGAAAAGCGGTGGTGGCACATCAGTGGAACAAAAGAAAGAGCTTATATACCTATCATAGATCGAATATGTACAGTCGATTGCAGCCTACTGCTGTGTATGCACCACCACCTCGGTGGTTTTCAAGATGCCAATCTCCGTGCGATGCAAGCGCTGTTCATCCTCCTCGCGATTGCCACTGTGCGCGCTGTTCGAGTCTCCATCGGAACTTCCCTCCACCGTGATATTGTACATCGAATGGGGCGCTCGCGGCACCATCGACTTGAGCGTGACGTCGGCACTGCGTTGGCCATAATATTCGGGGTAGTAATTGCCGTATGCATTGCGTCGTCCGCTGGTTAAGTTGCGCGTGCTATCCAGCAGCGATTTGACCAAGGTCTTGAGACTAGGTAAGCATGCTGCGATGATAGCAACATTCAATTCCACGCTGTTTCCTGTTGTCAGTCTCAAGCCTCAGACGATCACCGAATGGCTTCGACATACCAGTTCCACACCATGAACGTATCATTCCTGCATATTGCGTGAGCAAAAAGGCGGCCCCATAATACTCCTAGACCGCCACTTACCGGTACACATCCGTCTCCTTGAGCACTTTGATCTGAGCGACAATTTTAATGACTCCAGCAACACAGGCTCTAAATTCAACCCAGATCAGTTCGGTCCCCACGTACGAAGAGCTTCGTCACGTACAAATATCCCAAGCTCAGCACCCCAATCAGTGACGCCTTGGTCCGTAGGTTGACCTGAATCTTGATGAACATCGGTACTGGTAGTGTGGCAAAGATGACGTCCGTCACGAGGTTGGTAACTGGAATGCGATCGGTGTGAGCCTCTGCGAATTAGGAAAGACGGTTGACAAGACACAGGGGAAAACGCACTGCTGTTCCACAGCCCGATGGCCGTGAAAGTACCAGAATCAAAACAGCGCGCATTGGCCCTCAGGCTATAATCCCAGGCCGCAGCCACAGGGATACACTCAAGGATCAGGGTCAAGGCACAGGCAATAGTGAAGGCGACCAGGAAGACTATGATGGTGAGAAACAGAGGTAAGGCTCAGGCGTGAGAGGCCGACAAACCAATCGATCCAACCAAGGCTTTTCGCAGCCAACTCTGCGCGAATCGTCGCAAGAAGACCGCCAGGGAGATCTTGACCAGGCTAAGACCAACCATGACAATGATGGAATGGAAATAGACCACTTTGGCCAGGTACCCAAGATCCTCATTGGAGATGTCTTTGTTGTAACGACCGACTCCATGCTGGGTTTCAACCACGAAGCAAACGAGGACTCCCACAGCGCAAAGCTTGCATGGGGGGGTACTGATTAGAACATGTCGATCTTCTCCATCATGAACCATGCCGATCAAGCCAGAGTCCACTTACCCACGCCCCGAGTATATTGTACTCCTCCGCATTGAACTTCCGCAGAACCAGTCCGCGCACATAGCACCGTAGCAGCACGATCAGCGTGGACAGGCCCGACAACGTCCCAACCACTGCCAAGATGGTCGGAGCGTGGGAGGAGCTGGCCCCCGATCGTGGCCAGAGGGGAACCGCCGTCATATCGACGAAGAAGAAGTCACTGAGCACAGTGACCGCAAGCCATGAGCAGCGGTGGTGAATTGATACATGGAGAAAGGAATACTTGGACGAGTGGCCTTGTTTTTCTTCCTCCCTGTGCAGTCTTGCACAGGAATCACAAGGGACGGTCGGCCGTTTACGAGGCGCAGCCAAGAACGACGTTTCTGCACGGTCCGGGCCTGAATTTCCGATCCTTCTCCGATCCCATACTCGTCAAATGTTACAACTTCGGAAGTTCCATCCACTTGGGGAACCAGGCCGGGAGGTCTGGAGCAGCATAGAAGGTGGGTGGCACTCAAGAGCTAAGCGAGTCATTCCGCCTCGGCTGTCCGGCCGATGGGCTCGAAAGGTCTGAAGACCCTCCTCAAATCTCCTCTTTGGCCAGGCTAGCAGGGATAATGCAGACTCTAGTGTCACTTTCTCATTTATTTTACTCACGCCACGCTCCAGAAGGCCCCCGACGCCGGTAATTATTGCTTCGCGTGGCGCTGCAGGGGCAACGTGGCAGGCATCCTGCAGGCACACTCTAGCGGTCAGCAATCCTACAAGGCTTGTCGACCAGAGACGGCATCTGGGTGAAATCTGGACCCCATGCAAGACATACACTTGGTTTTTGGGGTGGACGACGAGACGATCCGGACGATCACGGGAGGGTTCGACCGTGGAAGGGAGGGAAGATCGAACTCACAGGCCAGCAGTCGCACATTTCCCTGAATCTCGCACTCCACCGGACTCCATTTCGGACTCCATTTCGTATTCCTCTTCTCCTCCGGCCGGAGTCAATTGTCAAATCGGGGAAGACGGATGACAGCGGCTAAGAGCGTAGTGCGGCCGACGAAGTGGTGCTAACGGACCCACTAATAAGCACTAACTTAGATTAAAATATATTGATTATCAATCCTCGACAACCGGCGCCATCGCTTTCCCGCGCTCAAGGAACAATTGAGTGCTCATCCAGTCAGGGGTGGGAGGCAATCTGTCTCCCCGGGGCGCGGGCGGCGCAGAGACCCCTGTCCACGCTTGGCCACGTTCAGCCCGCCCTCAAGATGATAGATTTGCCACCACTATGACAGGTCAATCATCGAATCCGGGGAATAGGTTACTGCACAATCTCTCTTCTCAGTCGATAGCATCTTGGACAAGCAGACGAAGTCTCGAGTGGTAGAGACGAGCAGACGAAGCCTGTCCCCGAGGACACCGGCTGCTCTCGGAAACGAAAGACCCTTAGCGAACAAAGCAACCCCCCCCCCCCCCCCCTTTTCGGTTCGAAATCCGGCTAGAACTGTCTAAAATTGCATTGTATGGCAGGAACCATGCGTATGCTTCGCACTTTTAGTTGCCGACGGTGCAGCGACTAAGAGGTTGTCGTCCCAACTGGTGCCATTTGGAGAGCTTCTCTTAGGGCTATTCGCCCGGTTCCGACCTCCAGACCACCACATGGGCTGATTAGCTTCTTTTTCCCACGAGGCAGCAGCCTTTTCTTGGTCTTCTTGTCTTATCAGGGGCAAAGAAGAAGGACCCGGGACCCAGGAACAGGACTATATAGAGGTAGTGGGCGACCAGCTCTTCTGCGACTTCTCTGTCAGCCCGCTCAGTTCATTCCCGTCCGGTGACTGCTGCTATCATGAAGTTCTCCCTCCTGTCCACTGCGGCTGTGGCTGCTTTGGCTGCTTCGCCTGCCGCTGCCATCCTCGGCACCCCCGATGCCGTGGATAAGCTCTCCAGCAAAGCTCTGGCCACTAAGTTGGCCTATGAGGCCGCTCATGGCTCCAACTCGACCTGCAACATCAAAAATGCGGCAGTTCGTCGCGAGTGGTACGTTTTGACTCCCCGCGCTAAGCTTAAAAGCAATCTCCAAACTCATTCACATGAAACACCAGGTCCTCTTTGGCACCCGCCGATCGGAAGAAGTATACCGATGCGGTGCTGTGCTTGATGAGCAAGCCCCCAAAGTCCGATCCCAGCTTTGCTCCTGGTGCCCGTAACCGTTTCGATGATTTCGTCGCGGTGCACATCAACCAAACCTTGTGGATCCATGGCACAGTAAGGCGCCTTGCTTTCTCCAACTTAATTCTCTGGTAGCTAATCGGATGTAGGGTAACTTTCTCACCTGGCACCGGCTGTTCACCTGGGCCTACGAGACCGCTCTGCGCGACGAGTGTGGCTACGATGGGTACCAGCCCTACTGGGCCTGGAACAAATATGTGAACAACCCGATCAACTCGCCGCTCTTCGATGGCACCGAGTACAGTATGTCTGGTAACGGCGACTATGTCGCTCACAACGGCACCCCGGCCACTGCCTACACCACGCTTCCCCCGGGTGTGGGCGGCGGCTGTGTTACCAACGGTCCTTTCGCCAAGTAAGCCTTCTCTCATCTTCCCTAGCTCTATTTTCCAGTTGGTCCAATCCTAACAAGCCCACCTCCAGCATGACCGTCAACCTCGGCCCCGTCGACCCCACCCTGCAGATCCCCGGCCTGGTGGCCCAGAACGGCACCGGACTGGACTACAACCCGCGCTGTCTGCGCCGCGACATCTCGCCGGTGGCCGCGCAAGGCTGGACCAAGACCAGTGACGTGATGGATCTGATCCAGAACTGCGACGACATCTCGTGCTTCGAGTGGACCATGCAAGGGTTCTTCGAGGAAGGGTTCTTGGGCGTGCACACGGCCGGTCACTTCACCATCGGCGGTGACCCGGGAGGTGTATGTACCCTTCTCCTCTTCTCTCCCATTTATTGATGCACGCTAACCACCCACACCAACAGGACCTCTACGCCTCCCCCGGTGACCCGGCCTTCTACGTCCACCACGGCATGATCGACCGCGTCTTCTGGATCTGGCAGAACCTGAATCCGGCCAACCGCACCTACGTGGTCAAGGGCCCCGACTTCCTCGACGGGCTGATCCCCGGCCCCAACACCACCATCCACGACACCCTCTGGATGGGCAACCTCACCGCCTCGCGCGAGATCTATGATATCCTGGACACGACGGCTGGAACTCCCTTGTGTTATATCTATTTGTAGATTAGAATGTGACATTGCTCGTGTCTGGATCACGGGCGGTGACATGATAGAAATAATAGATTATTTGTTTCAAGATTACTTCGCTTCTGACTGTGGGCAGGTGGCTTTGCGGGTCAGCCACAGCAGCCACAGCAGGCACGGAACACGCGGCGAGGGGAAAGCGGCAGATCGTGGCAGAATGCTTACCGCGGTCATTTTATCTGCATGCCGGGGGACCAATCGAGACGCCCACGATCTGTGAAGGGATAGATGCAAGATGAGCAATGAGGTTGCTCTGTGAGGTTTCTACAAGCATAACTACTCAGCAACACTCTTTCTTCCTCTCATGCATGGTCACAATATTTACCCCTCAGCATAGCATTCCGGATCATGTCTCTTTACGGTCGCAATGGTCGGTTACCTGTGGACGCAATGAACGAACGCAACTCTATGAACAAGGAAATCTATTTTCATGCTAATGACATCAATCCGTGGTATATATGTACAACCCTCAACCGTACAGCTTCTTGATCTCGGCCACCACCGCATCGGTGACCTCCTTGGTGTTGGCCTTGCCGCCCAGATCGGCGGTCAGGACACCGGCCTCGCACACGTTCTCGACGGCGGTAAGCAGCTTCTGGGAGGCATCCGCCTCACCGAGCCACTCGAGCATCTCAGCGGCGGTCCAGAAGGTGGCGACCGGGTTGGCGATACCCTTGCCGGTGATGTCGAAGGCCGAGCCGTGGATGGGCTCGAACATGGAAGGGTTCTGACGGGTGGGGTCAAGGTTGGAGGTGGGGGCGATGCCGATGGAGCCCGCGAGCGCGGCGGCCAGGTCGGAGAGGATATCGGCGTGCTGTTTGGCCCGTTAGTTGCGGTAAGGATGGAGGAGAAAGGCTCAACTCACCAGGTTGGTGGCGACAATGGTGTCGATGGTCTCGGGCTTGAGGACCATGCGGGTGGTCATGGCGTCGACCAGCATCTTGTCGACGGTGACATCGGGGAAGTCCTTGGCGACGGCCTTGGCGACCTCATCCCAGAGGACCATGCCGTTGCGCTGGGCGTTGCTCTTGGTGACCACGGTCAGGAGCTTGCGGGGACGCTTCTGGGCGACCTCGAAGGCGAAGCGCATGATGCGCTCGACACCGACGCGGGAGAAGATGGCCGTCTCCGTGGCGACCTCCCAGGGCTTGCCCGTGTGGGAGCGACCGCCCTGGCCGGCGTACTCGCCCTCGCTGTTCTCGCGGATGATGACCCAGTCGAGGTCGCCGGTCTTGCAGTTGCGGAGCGGGGACTGGGTACCGCGGAAGACCTTGGTGGGGCGGACGTTGGCGTATTGCTGGAAGGGCTGGCAGATGGCCAGGCGGAGACCCCAGAGGGAGATGTGATCGGGGACGTCTGTGTAGTAGTAAATCATTAGATAACTTTCTATATGCGGGGAAGAAGGAAAGTCAATATACCGGGAGCGCCGACGGCACCGAAAAGAATGGCGTCGTGCTTCTTGAGGGAGTCAAGACCGCCATCGGGGATGTACTTTCCGGTCTTCTTGTAGGTGTCGGAGCTCCAGTCGTAATTGGTGAACTCCAGCTTGAAGGTCTTGAGGGTATCGGCCAGGGCGTTCAAGGCAGTAATACCGGCCTCAACGACCTCGGGGCCAATGCCATCGGCGGGGATGGAGGCGATGCTGTAGGACTTGAGGAGAGACATGGTGGCTGTGTGCGGGGTTCGTATGAGAGTGATGAGAGGAGAGAAGAAGCCGGTATCAGCGCGTCGATCGAGGTTTATATCGTCTCTCCAGCCCGGGTCTGTTGCCCCTCACCGAAGGACGGTTTCCCCTCCATGATCTCAGATGGGGGGTGGGGGAACCCGGACTTGTACTCCTCCGCGACTCGGGGCAAGACATGTCCGGTACCACGCGGATGATCGGGACGGGTTTGTATCTGGAGAAGGACGACGATCGATGCAGCCCTGTGGAGTAAAAATAGTGCGATAAATAGGTTACCATGCGAGAGGAGAGGTTGAGAGGCATTGCAAGGTTTGTGTGGAGTCGATTGACGGATTGAGTTGCGAAGAGGAACAGGTTCAGGTTGAGCCCGTGGCGGAAGAGTAATGTGAGTCCTGTACGGAGTTGTCAAAAGATGCAAACATCGCGCTGGCTTGACTTTGTCCGCCGGCGGCGAGTTTCTACGGTGGCAAGTAGGTAGATGACTATCCGGTATCGTCATTATGGAAAATCTTGGATGGAATTATAGTTCATTCCGTCAGAAGCAAAAGAAAGAGTTGGATGTGGTGCATGTTGTGAGCAGACACGCTCAGAAGAAGAGTGGGGGTAAAAAGGAACGGGAGCAAAAAGGCAATCCCCCGAACCAGAATCGAACTGGTGACTTTTCGGTTACAATTTCCATTACAGCCGAACGCCATGAACCAACTAGACCATCGGGGGTTGTTATTGAAACATTCTTCTCTAACACCAAATATATGGACCTTTGCACAAATCAAAAGTACAGCGAAGGATATCGCCGCGCCACTTCCCCCGCCCGATCCGCCCTCCGCCCCTCGGGCGATCCTGACTCCTCTGCCGACCCTACACTGCTCCTGCTGGGAAGACTGGCGGCGGAGATCCCCCGTGGCATCTCATACACGTTCGACGGCGGCACTTCCACCCCCGGTGGCACCCCCGGTGGTGACTTGACCACGGTCCGTTCACACTGGTACTGATCTTGTTTCGCTTCCCGCCACCGTTCGCGCTCCGCCCACCCGCTCAATGGCAACTGCGACCACTCCTGCATGCGTGCATTCTTGGGGCGCAGGTCGGCGGACTTGCGGGTGACCTGCACCACCATGCCTCCGTGAGAGGCATTGAGCTCGCGGATGGTGGTGAGGGCCTCGTACAACGCTTGCTCGGTATCGGCAAGCCGCT
The DNA here is from genome assembly GCF_003184785.1 of Aspergillus japonicus CBS 114.51. Taxonomy (NCBI): domain Eukaryota; kingdom Fungi; phylum Ascomycota; class Eurotiomycetes; order Eurotiales; family Aspergillaceae; genus Aspergillus; species Aspergillus japonicus. The sequence continues at coordinate 307,924 of NW_020291657.1, read as the reverse complement.
GCTCGATCTGATTAAGATACCCGAGTGGCAGTCCTCTGGTTCAGGTCAGCACCCGCTTGAGTAATTGCAGGATGAGCTTCCTTACCGTTTACCGCTTTCTGGGTAGACACACTTGGATGGATCGGGGGAGCATTGCGTGCAGACTGGACTGGGGGTCGGTTAGTTGAGCGCCCGGAGATCGAGCATGCACCGCACATCTATAGAGCGGAGTCACATACAGGGTGCGATCGCACTGGCACATGTCGGAGTTAGAAGGGTATTCCCATTGTCTACTTTCTGAGTCTCGCTCTTTCCGACCTACTGACCTTGCATTTCTTTTGCCTGCATGGCTCGCAGGCAATGGGGCTGAGGGCTTGTTCGGGATCTGATCTCATCAGCTTGCTTCTACTAGTAGCGGGAGATATATTTCTGATCCACTGACCTGACGGCATTCCGATCCTACTGGAACTCAGCGAGGGAAATTATAGAGAAACCAACAGCTCTTAGATTCACACAATGCCGACTTACACTGTCTGCATCATTGAGGCTGCAAATATCTCCTGCTCTACTATCATTCGACTCCTTGCCACCATCGACTCTCTACCAGGGCACCTCATCTGCCATGACGGATTACGGGTTGCAACTCGGCCCGGGGAAAGAAACCTCCGGCGGGGTTTTCCTTCCGGCGCTGCGGCGGTGCAAGGGAACCCGCTGTGCGGTTTCTGCCTGGTGTCTTCCGTGGTTGCCTGATCGAGGTGGGGTCAGTCATGTGATACATTGACTTGCTCCAAACCACACGTGACTGCATAACTGGTTAATCAGGCCACATAAGCCATTTATGCACCATGGTTATGCATATAGCATATCACAATCAAGCTTGGGTCGAAGACAAGCATCGACCATATACCTATACAGAAAGGTCCCTTTTGTAGAGCAGTAGAGATCATCACTCTACCTACCCAGTTTCCCTTTCACTTTCAGAACAGTGAATATCCCACAGTCTTAGTTCAGTATGGCTACCGCTCTCCTCATACCCACTATTATTGAGTACGGATGCCCCCCTCCAAATCAATATTCCTTCATCATTGCTCTTGTGACTCCAGATCCTTCTTCTTTCTGATCCAACCACTTTCTCGTAGCCATATCAAGAACAGCCTTCCTGTTTGGCTGCTATGCTGGTATATCTTAGTACTTACTAGCTTTGTGTGGATGAAAATATCCTCAGGCTGAGTCGTTAGATATACGCTTGTTCATGATGAGTAAGAAAATTAGTAGTAGTTTGGACCCCAGAACCCAATCCGTTTCTTTAGGATGTAGATAGTGAAGCCTTTGGGGCTGAAGGATGAGGTAACCGGTAAATTTCACTACTCCTACTACTACTCGTAATCATGAGAATTGCAAACGCTGGAACGACAGGTGATTGACTATGTTCCACCTGTGAGCTGGCTTCTCCTCTCCTCTCCTCTCTCATCCCTCATCCCTCATCCCTCATCCCCTTCTCTCTCATCTCTAGCCCTGTTCTGTCTTTACATCCTCATCCTCATCCTCATCCTCATCCTCATCCTCATCCTCACCCTCACCCTCGTCCTCATCTTCACCTTCGTCTTAGTCCCCAGACTTCTGTTGACTTTCAGTCGGTATACCGTGTCACCTTTAACCTCACTTTTATTCTCGTCACTGTTTCTAATTCCATCCTCATTTCAATCGTCGTCATTCCATCGTCATACTCCTCATCCTTCGTCTCTTAGCTTCTCTTTACATGTTATCGGTGTCTGTATCCTTATTTCATCACGACACAGCTTCCTATCATGTGTGAACACATACTCGAGGCACGGATCTGAAACTCCCGGCACATGCTCGGGGAGCCCTTACCTTGGGTCTCAATCAGACCAAGGATCATACTGTGCAGGCAGCCATGAGGCTCCGACAGCTCGGAACAACGCAGTCTGTGGTTTTCATCGCGCCTCCAGAAGTGCATTTGAATATTCTTGACGTCTGCGGCAAGCACCAAGACGAGGAGCTCGACTCCTCCGACGTTGTGTACTGGCTATTGCACCAGACCTGTGCCAGTGACAGGGATCTCGAGCCGCTATACAATGCGCAAGGCGTCGACTTCTGTCGCCGCATACAGGCCGCTGAAGACCACCCTCACTTCGTCAAGAACCAACTTCAGCGAAAGTACTACATGGGAATCCTGCAGCAGCCCGAGCAGCAGACTCTGGAGCAGCTTTACAAGCCGGCACCCACCGATGCGAGCGACGGAGACTCGAATTCGTCGAATGATCTCACATATTCGGGCCAAGCCGCCAACTTCATCGAAGTCCTGCGACAGCGACGCGCGGAAGGCAAGGGTGTTCATGACTCGACCATCAACAGTTCCGCGCTGGAAGAAGTCGAGCAGGAGCGAGAGGTTGCGTACGAGGTCGAAGAAGAGCGCGAGGTCGAGCGCCCTAAGTTGTTGAAGCCGTACACGTATCCCGGCCTGCATCGAAGCCTATCGCAGTTTGCGGAGACTGGTTCCCTCGCGGGTGTGGGGTATGTGCCTGCGGAGAGTATGGTGTTTGAAACTGAACTCGGTGGCAAGTACAGAGGCAAGGTGGATTTGAGCCTGCCACATCTATACGTGTCGGTGGAGTTCACCAAGACGGTCAAGCTGAAGCCGGGAGAGAAGATGGATGAGCTGACGGTGATTTACTCATGACTACTGATCGGAACTATGTACGTACGTGCTAACGGATTCCCTCAGCGCCCGGTAAATTGGCTTCTTTGCAACATCAGAACCGAAATCGCCATTGTAGTCACTCCCGAAGAAGCCGAGGACCTAATCCCGATTCTCCGCAACGAGGCAGCACCCTCGAGCACCTCATGACCTACGCGGCGCCGGTCACCAAGCGTATGCAGCACTTCAGCAACCTGGACTACTACACCGTCCCCCCTCTTCCAGTCGCGAAATATGTGCCCGCATTCCTGGCATTCGAGGTCGACATTTTCGCTGGAAGACTCTATTTCGGCCCACGTGAGTACGAAGAGATTCTGGACCGCCTGGCCCTAGAATGGGACGATGCGGCTGGCAGTGCGGTGACTCCTGCGGAAGGGTCCTCCCTCAGCATGGTCTTTCTGCAAGAATGGCTGGCATTGAGACGGCAGGGCCAGGATATCTCTCACACGCCGATGGGATACGTTTGTCAAGGCCGGATGCTGCGTCCCGACCACCCGTTCTTCGTGCAGTCGGATACCCGCCAGACCACAGACAGTATTTTCCATTCTTCCGGGAAGAATGTGAGTGCTGAGGAACAAGAAGAGTATTGGGATAGCGACGAGGGAGAGGAGGATGAGGCGGAACAATCCGATCTGGATGTGGAGGATGATGAGGACTTTGAAGAGGAGATTTAGGGTGCTGCAAGGGTGCTGGCAGGAGGATTGGAGAGTGGGACGAGTTTGGTGTTGAGCTTTCGTGAGCTGGTGTACTGGGAGGTGGTGATATGCTGTCTATTACAGTACATTCTCGGGTCAGTTATCTGCACTGGCAAGTATCCCAGTTGTTGGGATGCTGCTTGAATAAGATGCCTGCTGCATATTTAGACCAAGGTGGTTGAGAATTGGATGTTGGTGAAGAAAGTTCATAAGACAAAGGAATTCAGTGATGCGTCTGCAATGGTTTTTTTTTCCCAATAGAAAAGCTTAAGTCACTTTAGTTACTGCTTACTACAGTACTAGGTAGTATGCAATAACCACATCGCTGTCCCCTCGGCCTCTGCCCTAGCTTACTAGCTTACCCTACCCGTCTGAGAGAGATACTAGGTGTAGGCTGTACTGTACTGTACTGGACAGTGATTACTTGTGACAAAACCATTTATCGATCTTTCCCAGGCGGTTCTTACGGCTTGCACGTGCTGACTGTGTGTGGCTGTGCTGGCTTGACATGTCAATCGGTCAGCCTGCCCAAGTCAGCCTTGCCAGCAGCCTTGCCAGCAGCCTTGCCAGCAGCCTTGCCCTACGTCTTTAATATTCTCCTACAGTACTGTACTCTCCCTCCGTCACCCAAAGTCCCTTCATGATCCACTTCATAAACAGAACATAGGGTACTGTACATGACACGTCCACTTGTGAGACCAGAAAGCACACGAGTAATACAGTAAACCAGGTACAAAGGCATTTTTTCCCATCTGCTAACCCTATAAACAGCTTCCGTAACGGAACACCCTTGCTTCTTAATCCGCGTCCGCCATGCTCACATCACTATCGTCGTCCGCGGCACGGAATGCATCGCGTGCCACCAAAGCACTGTAAGTCCGGTGTTGAAGCTGTCCAACGCGACGCGTCCGCTCCGGGGACCAGTGCGCGCCGACGAGGCTGTGGATCAGGACCACCGCGCCCCGCAAGCGGAAACACGCCTCTATGATCAGCCCCAGCCACGGCTGGAGCTCCTCCACGGGGGCCGGGTCCATCAGAAGGACCTCACGTCCTCCGCAGATCTCCACCAGAGCATGCAGGCCCCCGGGAAATCCTTCCGTCATGTGTTCGCGATGGACTTCCACTTCCAGCAGGTCAAGCAGATTTAATCGCGATTGTAGGGTCCGGTAGACCTGTGCGGCGCGCTCGGTCCCAGGGTGGAAGGGGAAGGTGGTGCTCTCGCGCGGGAGGCCGAAGTAGGTCCAGTCGGCCTGCCAGAGGTTGTTGAACAGGGCAGCGGCAGGAGGAGGACGTCCGTAGACGAGGCTGGGATTGCTTTGGGGGAACAGTGGGTGTAAAACCGGTCGGATCTGGGCAGGATCATCGAATGAGTATGGATCTTTGCTTGAGAAGAGAGGTAGGGAGTCAACGAGCTTGCAGGAGGCATAGAAGAGAAACGGTGAGGGATAAGGAAGTGACGGTGCTAGATAGACACACCTCTTCTTCGCCTGCATGAGCATCTGTAGGTCTCACGCCATGCGTGAGAGTCACAGGATAAAAGGCAGAGTGGTTGCTTCCATGGCTCATCGTGCCCTTGGTGTGGGTGCTTGTGGTCTGGGTTCGGAGCACGATTTTGCCTGGATTTAAAATGTGATCGGCTTGGGATGGAAGAGTGTCAACTTAAGCACGACAAGGAATCTCTGGAGGTTTATGGAGGTCCCTTCTTATATATCCATCTTCGTTCACCTCTGTCCATTCTGTCGACCTCTGTTCATCTGTTTAGGTATGCACAGCAATGGAAAAGGGAAAAGACCTCCCAGTCTGTTCTGCTGCAGAGCAGCAATTTCCTGTACCCTCTTTGGCGACTGCTACCATTCGCTATGACTCCTATGTTGCGCCTGCGAGTGCGAATGTGTAAATGAACGGCTAGGTCTTACTACCTTAGTCCTGACATGCATAAAAAAGGTGGCCATTGAAAAGTATCGATCAACCAGTATCAAAGGCGACGACCTCCGTTGACGAGGAAAGCGACGTGTCTTGCCATCAAGCTGAAAACAGAATGGTTCAGGAACAATCCGAGCTTTCTGTACGCTAACCTACGTACTAAGGCAGGATCTAAGCAGGAAACGTGTTACTATGCATTTTAAGCCTCGAGGGAAAGGTGGGGAGGAGGCCGAAACGGGGCGAGTTGGGTAGAGATAGGAAGGGATAGAAAGAGGTAGGAGGAGGTAGGAGGAGGTAGGAGGAGGTAGGAGGAGGTAGGAGGAGGTAGGAGGAGGTGGGAGGAGGTAGGAGGAGGTAGGAGGAGGCAGAAAAGGATAGATATCAAGCTCTTCCTGGCTAGTATTCGATGCTATGCCTGTCGATCTGTTTCACACAGATGATCATAAATACAGTATTGCACAGTACCTCGGTGGCTGGTATGGCTCTACTAATGGCGTAGGCTACCCATAAACAGACCACAGTCGTGCTATGTGGCTGTGATGCTTTCAAACCATGGATGGGTCTCTAATCCCGACGTATCCAGAATTTCCAGAAGAGCTACGACAGATAGAGGGAGGGAGAGGAAGATCACGGAGAACTGCGTAACCTCGTACTCACGAATGGAAAGTTATCGGACCAGCTCCTTACCAGCTCCGCTGCCTGTGAAAACGAAGAGCTGTCGCCAGTTGGCCACGCTGCCACCGATGGCCATGGCTTGTGGACGGTCAGTTCCAGGCCGAAAATCGAATGTCAAGTGTCAGATTCAGGGGCAACGTGATTGTGATTGGCACGAATCTTGCCACTAGATATCGTACTAGTAAGGCTGGGGCAGAATAGCCCATCAGAGCCCATGGCATTGCAACAATGAGGTGGAATCTGACAAGCGGTTAGGTACTTAAGGTACTGTACTGTCCGTATGAGTGATTGATCATTGATGCCTAACCTGGAGCGACGAGGAGGACTGAACCCACCTGGGTATGGCTGGCGGTGGTAGACTAATCACCAGCCTGTTTTCATTCAGCTGGAAACGTAGTTTGAATGGTGTTATCTACCTCTATTTTGCTGTTTCCTTGACTACCTCCGTAAGCCCTGGCTGCTTACTTGACCTTACTGACCCTACCCCGACTGATGAGAGACAGCGTCCGATGTGGTGTAACGTGAAGTCGAGACTAAGACTGACGGGGAAGAGAGCCCGGGCCCTGAGTCCCTGCTGTTTTTGCACCCCTGACTCCTAGTTAGTAGACTGGTAGAACAATCTCGCCTGTGAAGTGACACAAAATTGGCCCAGGTGGTTGAGAATAATGTGGATAAGTCTATCAGGCCTGGCTGCAGCTTGTCATCTCCCAGCACGAGCTACTTAATCTGTTGTCCAGAATAAATGCACGTGTATGTGCACCCCTCACATCAAGTGAGTCAAGCGGTAGGCTTGATGGTCTACCTGCCTGGACAACTGATAGTTGGGCAGCCTACAACTTAGTCTACAGATTAGTCTAGGCCTGCGTTGTCTCCTCCACAGGTCCATGGCTGGATTCCAGAGACTTGTGCGTTGGAACTGGATTAAAGTAGACTTGTTGAAAGGTACTGTACCTTGCTGTGTAACAGAGATTCTGCGCCCTGCGGAGCAAATGCACACAATTACATATGGTGGCATGTCCTTATAATTTTCTGCGTACTTTGTTCTTGGGTATGATCTACTCCTTCGCTTCCTAGACTCGCCCGCCGCTGGTTGCGACGCGACGGCTGTGTGGCTGTAGGCACTGCGCTAGGTCGCGTATGCGGTCAGCAAACTGGCAGTGATCAGTAATCACGTGGTTTTCTTGGGTTTTGGGGGAAAATACCTCAAGAGTGAGTAGTTATCTTTTGTCGGCATACAGGATTTGCCGAACCGCTCTCCGCGCTTTGCATTCATTTCCCCAGTTTATCTGGGGCTGCCAAAAACATACAACAGAAGGGATTCGCTGGTGGTCACCCACCCAACTACTAACCTCCCGGCGTGTGGCTTAAGTACGGCTGAGCGGACGGGAAGCCCTGTTTTCCACACCCTGTGGTCGTATGTATTGTCTTTTAGAAGGGAAGAGCTTATATTGCCATGGTTTTCAATCCAAAGCAAATACCATGTACAGCACATCTGCCTATATAGTTTGATGACTACATGCTGTACTGTAAGGATGAGTGTAGAACTGCATCTGCAGATGACAGCCGGGTGCTAATTCTCGGTCTAGCAAATGTGATTAGGATATATATCTGGGAAACCGCAACGAGCACAAAGCCAGAAAGCATGAACCCAGTCGGGCAAGTAAAATCGCTTGATGATAGAGAGAAGTGAGATATGGCAATTGAAATGCGTCAGTCAAGAAGGGATCTCCCTTGGCCAGTCAGAAAGACGGCCGGCGTCCCTAGAGACAGATCACGTGACTCGAGATATCTACACGCAGAGAATCTCCAACTACTCAACCACCAGGAATGAAGAACTCGTTCCAAACCGCACATGCCCGAGATTTATCTCATTGCTTGCAAAGATGATACGGAATCTGAAGCCTGCATACGATGGGTGACAAGCATCGAGGTGCAGTACAGTACAATATACCGCGGCCTAGAATCCCCACACCTAAGCCGATCCGGTCACATTATCGATCTTGGTAAGAGGCAGCCTCCATGTCTTCCATGTACATACAGTATATGCTTGAGATAATCCCTCCTTAGTACCCATCAATCCCCACTCAGATCAGTCCCACCCCCGAAGTGTCCCCGAACCGTGGCCTTGGTGTTCGATCCCACGCCAACCACCGGAAACAACCGTCCCAATGACCCACCGCGGGGCGAGACACTGCTTACTGGTCTGCTGTTCAAGGTATAGAAAATTGTATTTTGGTCGAAATCGACCCCACAGCCGATGATATCCCCCACTTCAACCTGAAAAGACCCTGTTGGGGATGATCTTGGTGGTGGCTGCTTCTGCCGCCGTGCTTGCTGGTGGGATTGGGAAGAAGAGTTGGCGTAGACAATCCAGACAGGGGCCTGTGCTGGTGGAGTCATTCTTTTGTCGGGGTAGACGGCACTTTCCAGGGACGCGTAGCGACTGCAGTACCCAATGCTAATGAGTCTGTTACATTGTATTGTCAGATGAGGTTCAATATCTCGATTGCTCGGGAAGAGAGGTTTGAAAAAGACAGAACGGGGAGAGGAAGAGAGCTCGAGGCGCTCGATTGCCTGGGCACTGCACTTACGGAAATTCCTCTGAACTCTCCAGCATCTTGATCTCGTAGTAATAGCTACGGAGACCTGCAGGAACCGGGTGATCTGCCCTCACCAGGCGGCAAATGACGGGATTTGTGGCTGAGGCTGGATGTGCAGAGGCGCTCGTGGAAATTTCCACTCCACTGTCTCCAACCTGGATCTCGCCATGCTTATCATTCACGTTCCAACGTGTCGGAGGGGAGCCGCGAGCCGTCGGCTTGAATTTGGCATGGTATGCCATGAGGAAGTGGGTGGTACTGCGGGGTGACAGCAGACGCAACGTCCGCTCGCGTTTCTCTTGAATCGCGAGGGCGAGCACATCCCAGCCGTGCTCATCGTCCGGTTGATCTGGATGTTGGTCAAGCAGCAACTCAATCAGCTCCACCGCATCCTGGATCACCGCGTAGTCGAGAAGATCAGGCCCGGGCTTCAGGTTGGGAACCTGTTGGATGATGGTACACAGGGTTGGCACAAACGAAGCTTTCTGGTCTGCGTTTGTCGTCATCTGCCAGCCCTCGAACGCCAGATCCAGAATCGAGTGCCGGTCTTCCGTTAGGGCTTCCGGACTAGGATCGTGCTCGAGGAGGAACTTGACAAGATCTGCGGCCCCGTGAGCCGCCGCCAGATGCAGAGGGGTCGCTCCTTGCTGGTTGCGCTTTGCGCACATGCGGGGGCCGTTGCCGTGCTCAATGAGTGTCTTTGCGGCAATCGCATTCCCGTTGGTGGCGGCGCGATGGAGGAGGGTATTATGAGAAAGACTCGGGGTGTACAGAACCTCTTCGAGGTCCCCCTCAGTCCCAAGTGTACGGAGCAGGTAATTGAGGATGTCGTTGGCATTCTCATCCACGGCCTGAAAGACCGGATCACGGCCCAGCTTATCCTGGGTGCGGAGAGTGGCCTTCGCATCGACGAGCAATCTTACCAGGGACAGGTTGCATGTTCTAATTGCTGCGTGGAGTGCGGTCTGCCCGAATACATTCTCGGTATCGTTTACATCGGCCCCCGCATCAATCAAAAGCGTCGCGGCCTCAATATTCGCCAACTGAATTGCGGTATACAACGGGGCACGGCTGTCTTTATCCTGTGCGTCGAAATTGGCGCCGGCTCCCAAGAGGGCCCCGATGATCGAGACAGAGTCTGGAGCAGCAGGGGCATCATGCAAAGGCGTTCGCCCCAGTTTATCCGGTTGATTAACATCAGCTTGATGGGACAACAGGAGCTCGACCATCTCCCAGGCTCCTTGCTTGAGAAGAACCGCCTGGTGGAGACATGTTCGGCCATCTTCTTTATGCTCTCCTGCGGCGTTGATGTCAGCCCCTTGACGAAGAATCCGCTCGCACAGATCCTGATTGCTGGTCTGAACTGCGAATTGCAAGCATGTCCGGCCTTCCTTGTCAGCCACGTCGGGATCTGCTTTGTTCTTCAGCAGATACTCGATCTTTTCCATCTGTGGTGGAGAGCTGCCGAAGAGCATCAGAAGGGGTGTGGTGCCATTCTGATTCTTGAGATTAATGCTTGCGCTTCGCTCGATGAGAACCTCCATCACCCTCTTTCCCCCATCCAACAAGCAGCAGAGATGGAGTGGACTGTTCCCTTGCTGGTTTGGAATGTTGGGATCTGTACCCTGATCGAGATAGTGCTCGACCAGTCCCACCAGCCCATATGCCGCCGCAATATGGATCGGGTGGTCCTGCCGGCCAAAGGGCAAGGGATGGTGGGACAGATCCTGCCAGTATTGTCGAGCCAATGATCTGGTCTTCAGGAAATGCTGGGCCAAGCGGTAGATAGTGTTGAATTGTTCCTGGACCTCGACTGGCCGAACCCACGTGTGCCAATACTCCTCTGCCATTCGGACATGGTAGGTCCAGTACCGCAGCTCATACCTGGGGATCTGGTCCTGATACTCTCGCAGGCTATCGGGTCTTGTCCGGTCAGCCCTGTTTTCAGTTACATTGCATGGCCCATCTTCCAGCCTCATATACTGACTTTGAAAGGTCGGGGAGTTCAGATGACGCAGTAAGACCTCACTCATCTGCAAGTGTCCAAACATGGGTCCTGCCAGGTGAGAGGATATGACGAGCTTCACCTTCTGGCAGACGTGGCAGCGAGACTCAGGATGAAAGTGATGTGACTCATCATGTTTAATGAAGTCTCGGATTGAACTGTGCTGCAGCTCAATCCTCCCTTCTTGGATGCGGAAAAAGTTACGCCCAATGGTTGCCAACTTACTGGCAAAGTCTTCTGCAATCCGGGACTCACTCATGCTCTCCAGGTCATCCTCCTTGGGCGGAGAATCATTCTCCACAGGCCTGTCATCTATGCCATCCGCGAAATCGTTGTCGGACCATCCATAGTCACTGGGAGCCGAACTGAAATCGGCCCTGTCCGTCTCCTCGATTATGTCCCCGCCTTGCTCCTCCTCGTCTTCAAATGCCCTCTCGATTTCCTCCTGGATGAGCTCGCACCGAATCTCCCCTTGACCACAAATAAGCCAGCGAAGGGCGATTAAGAGGGTCTTGCGATCACTGGGATTTAAGCCTTCCAAAGCTGTGCGATAAAGCTCATTCATGCCGATGGGCAACTCCTTCAGCATTTCCCTGTACGTTGCCTTTTTCCCATCCAAATGCTCCAGTCGCTTGAAAATCACATCGATATCTATGAGGCTGTTCAGTCAAGGCGGCTCCATGATCCCATCGGACATACCAGACATTTGACTTACATCGAAACATTCCTTGCGACGTTTTTGCGATTGTGTCGGCCGCGCTTCGCCTGTTGTCCTTCGTCCAGCTTTTGTAAGTTCCCAGCCGAAAGAGGATATAAGCCTTGATATCTTCCTTGTTACTCGATTGATCGACGGAGATAGTTGGAAAACCCATCAAGCTCTTAGCCATGTCGCCGTGCGGCCGGCTCGCAACGAAGACGCGTACAGTTCCCTCGCACTGGAGCATGGATTTGATGCCGGCCAACAGTCCGTCGACCCAGTCCACACACTCATCAATCGCGTCAATCACGACGTAGACCCTGGAAGAGACAAGTTGCACCAGGCGATGGAACATGGGAAGGAGCACCGTGGCTATTGAGGAATTGGTAGAGCACTCTCCGCCATACGGCCGCAGGACATCTCTGGCCTCGTTGATGATGCGCGACAACTGCTGTCGACGATCTGTTCGCGCTTCATGAGCCTTGTCCGCGCAATCGCCGTGCCCTAATCGAGGCGCTTCGTCTAATCCAATGACCAGTTGGCGGAGCAAGTGTAGCATGATCTGGATCCCCTGACTGGTGGTTTTGTCTCCGGATTGACAGAAGAAGTAGAGCACCTGGGTGCCATCCTTCCTGTGCTGCGCAACCTTGTGAAGCTTCTCCACCATGGTGGCCGTGAGTATCGATTTGCCGAATCCCGCTTCGCCCTGCAGCCACAGAAGGCTGGACTGGTTGTCGCCATCACCATCGCCTTCGGCGTAGCGGGTGAACTTCACCACCTCAGGGTGTGTCGTAATCCACCTACCTGTTTCATCCTGGCGCATGCGAAGATGGTCCTCGAGCAGCCTACCGGGTAGTCCTTCATCTGCAATGCCACCAGTGCGGAACCATCGCACCTGCTGGTCGAAGTCGAGGTAGGTGGACATCTGTCGCGTCTGACTGACCCCGTCGACAACCAGACCCTGGGTAACTTTGTTATCCTGCATGGCGACCTCGATCAGCTGCGGCAATCGATGGAGACCCTTGAGACCCCCCAGCACGTGCTGCGCTGCGTCCTGGAAGGCGATGTTGGCGATGGCTTCCACCTCCCCTTTCAATGCCTTCAGTCTCTCCAGGAGGTCGGCCAGCTCCTTCGAACTCCCCGTCACAATGTCCCGAACCATCCGACTGGCCTTGTTGTGCTCAAAGAACCGGGGCGCTCGATACCCGAAGAGCAGCACGGTCGCATAGACGTGGGGTAGCTTGGCCGCGAGCTTCTGATGGATCTGCGGGTCGACCTCCACCTCTTCGTCGTCATCGCGGCCAACCTCCCCGTACCGCTGCGCGTAGACGTCACAGAAGAACATGACATCGGAGACCTCATCGACGGCGCCCACCAGAAACTGGCAATGTTTCATGTCTTCCCTGACGGTGCGGAAGATCATGCGGAAGGCGCACCACACGACCGAGACGGTTTCCGGGGCGAACTCCATGCACTTATCCCCGTACTGCTGCATGGCTTCCAACCGGTCCATGATCGTATGCAGCTTGGGCCCCAGCTTGCCCCCTCCCCCGTATTCCTGCGCCACGTGGTCTGAGAACTGCCGCAGCTCGAAGATGGTGTCTGCGAGGTTGGTTCTATCCGACACTTTCGTGCGTTCTTTCTCCGGGAGCGCCTTTTGGAAAATCTTCCGTCCTTCCTCCCAGTATGCCTCGAGGACGTGAGCGGAAGATTGAGCTTTCGTTCCAATTGTATGAGGTGTATGAGGTGTGCGGGGTGTCTGAGGAGGATGGTGGTCCGGCTGGATGGGTGGCATTTTGGGTTCTTGTGTTGGTGTCGGGGCTCTGTGATTGTTGCTTCGCTCCCCCTTTTGCCCTGCAGAGTGGGGGAAGGGGAGTCGAGGAAGGCGGAGTTTCATTGCTTGCTGTCAGAGACACGAAAGTCTTTGCACCTTTCTGCCCTCAAACAGGAGGATCAGCCCCCTTTGAAAGGGTGATGCTTTGTTTTTGCTTTTCTTTTCAGCTGAAAGACCATGTCCACGTCAGGTTGCATTAGCTCGGGGCTACTAGTGGTGTATGTGTCCCTATTCCCCACCTCGACATGCTAGCCTTCTGATAAGGAGCCTTACTGGACACACTTCGCTTCAGGATGCGGGGGTGTTTGCTCCATGAGTCTCGTCCACGGTCTGTCTTAGCGATTGTCCCTCTTTTACTACTATTATTCGGCCTCACCCGCAGGGAATTGTGGGAGCAGTGAAGATCATTGGAAGCTTGCTCGCCTTCGCGGCCCTAAGATTGGCATCCTGCAGTAGTTCGGCGGCAAACCTCTCAGCTGTCAATTCTAACCGAGTAGACAGATTGGATGGGACCTGTCCTCTCATCCGCCTTCTGGAGATTGGGCTGGTCTCAATACTTTTTAGAATGACACATCAAAGCCCGCTTCTGAGAACGGACGCAATCCATCAGTGAGTTTCTTTCGATATTTCCCCACGCCCCGATGTCTGTCCACTTTGAACTGCAGCTAGATGAGCTGGAGCCTGTGGCATTGAGTGACAGAAAGTGCTGCCAGGTATGAAAATGGCCTACGTATGGTGGATTTGGGATCGTGCAGCACAGAGGGCTGACTAGCCTCCAACAGAGGGTTAAGTAGGGCTCCGATGGGGAGTAGCTTGAGGCACGAGAATTTGCCTCATTTGACATGCAACCCTACACATGTTGACTTTAAACTTGAAGATTCATACAACACCCACCCTGGTAGTTGGGCGAAACAGACAAGATTGACTACGGTCAGCATACCAGCTATGATTCTCTTTAGATGGATCATTTCACCGCGTGCAGAAGCTCCTATTGCGGAATTATGGCCCCTCCCCAGTCTTTCGTCATATGCGATAAACTACCAATGTTCACCACCCCTGCTGCTCGGTCTAGAATATGCAGCTTTTACAGTCAGAGGCCCGGGATTCTCGAATGCCTCAAAACCTGTGTCTAGCCATGGGTCAATAATTTCCATTACCGACATGCAGGTGGTACTGAAGTTCATCTCACGTCATCAGTCAGTGCGACCGATGGCCTAGCCCATCGTTCATATGCATCGGCAGGTGTTTAGAAACGCGATTCAACCTCCTTGATTGATATGTTGAGTACAGGCAACGGCCTCGATCGTCTTTTTCCCAACACGAGGACCTACACTACCCAAAATGAGCGCAGAGTCCTACCGCACAGTTACAGAGATTCACCTGCCATCCGATTCTACTCTTTCAGCGACACTTCGCGGTGCTCCTGAACATCCCATTTTCGAGACTGAGGTTTTCGAATACCACTGTAGGCTCCTTGAATCCACCGAAACATCACAGGAGCTTGAAGAAGAATAGTGTTCGCCGACGAATTTGCACACAATCAAGGTATGCTATTCACGAATTGCAGCTCTGTCCGCACGCTGATATCGAAATTGAAAGTGCTCGTACTCGAGATTTGACATCGAGGTGGCTGCCTTGCAGATCGACCAGAGCAATCTGAACACGCAACGCATGCTAGATCTCATGGCAGTGGGTCAGGAAAATGGTCCCATCCAGCTATCTATGCATACGGTCCAGCGCATTCTCCGTGAGATGCGCATTGTACAGCAGGCCACGAATGGCGAGTTCGACTACCAGGAATTTAGAAGGAGGGTCATGGTCTCGGGTCTGACTCCGGCGCAGCTGGAACCTCTGAAACAGCGGCTGGACTCTGGAGAGCTTTATGCCGCAGCTTCTTAGGAATGCCTGGTTGACGCCGCAGAGAATCTCCCGGGGGTCAGACTGGCAGCCAAAGGTTCGTTGGGACGGGCTCTCTTTCTCTCACGAATGCAGCAAGCGTAACATGTGACGATAGGCTCGTCGCTTGATCATCGTCGATCTGTCCTGTCCGTGCATCTCGCCCGAGACGGCGTGTGCATTGTTCAACGTCTGCTTGACCATCTTCCTCGAGCAGGGCCCGGAAACGGCTAGAGTCGTTGCATTAGATGAGGCACACAAGATCCTTAGCTACTCCGCCTCATTCTTCTATTTGTCTCACAGGTAATGACCACTGCATGTAGTATATGAATGCCTCAATCGAGGCCCGCAAATTCACCGACACCCTTTTGTCGGCCGTCCGGCTGCAGCGCCACCTCGGGGTCCGCATGATTATCTTCACCCAGGAGCCCACAATCTCGGCCACCCTGCTCAGTCTGTGCTCAACCACAATCGTCCATCGATTCACGTCTCCCAACTGGCTCAAGGTCTTGCACAGACACCTCGCCGGCGCCGTCGAGGAGCCCCACCGGAGCGATTGCGATGACCCCAGCGTCCAATCGCACGTCTCACTGCTCAACCAGATTGTAGACCTTCAAGTCGGCGAGGCGCTTCTCTTCTCGCCCAGTTCTTCACGGACCTGATTTGCCCTGTTAGCCCACTACTCCTCACCGTCGTCGAAGAAAGGGGATCTGCCACGCAATCTACTTGATCAAAGCAAGAATACTCGAGGAAGTGTACTTCAATGTCATGAGCCGCCGGGACTATGTTGGTATATTTCCGCTTGAGAAGAAAAAAGTACAGCATTTAGACCTGCGGTGATGGTAACTACGGTCTACTATAGTTCATTGTAATCATCCGACATCGACGCAGGTTGTTATGAAAGTAAGGCTGTAGTAAGACGGGGCATAGGCGTCACTTAGAGCTTTCAAGGCGGTCGAACATAGTTCCCCAATCAATACTTCTTTACTAGGACGTGATTCAAGAAAGGAGTCGAAACATTTGTCAAGTAGGAACAGGCCGGGCTAGTGTCAGGCTTCAAACATGCATAGGAGGAGGCCGAACCCTAATATGGACGATCCACAGTGAAGTGAGGTGTGCCAATCCATGGTGCAGAGTGAAAAGTCCTGTCTGCCCTTGCTTACTCTTCTGCCACGGAATGCTCGCCGGTCGCGCGAAGAAGCTCTGCAAATATGGACGGCTGCGCTGCCAAGGTGGCGGGGTGTCCACATTCCACAACGCAACCCTGGTCCAACACGATGATCTGATCGTAATCCAAGATCGTGTTGAGTCGATGCGCGATGCACACCACGGTATGATCGCGGAATTGCTTACGAAGAACATCGAGAATGAGAGCCTCTGTCTCCTGGTCGACACTGTGTGGTTGAACACGGGGAATATTAGCTTGAGAAGTCTAGAAACAGACAGAAATGTAAAGGGTTAACAACAGGTCCCGCCTTACCTGCTTGTCGCCTCATCCAGAATCAGTATCTTTGAGGTCCGCAGCGATGCCCGGACGACGCACAAAAGCTGTCTCTGGCCGTGGGAGAGCATGTCCTCGCTCATCGACACGTCCAGGCCACCTTTCTGGACGATGAGCTCCTGCAGTCCGAGCCTCGCTAGGATTTCATACAAGTCCTCATCCGAGTGTTGGCCGTGAATGTCGAGGTTCTCCCGGATCGTGCCGTGAAGGAAGAACGGCTCCTGGGGCAGAGTGATCAGCCTCGAGCGGACGTCCTGCCGTGCAAGGGTGGAAATGTCCACTCCGTCGATCTCGATCGTGCCGCTGCGCAGGTCCAGGAGTCGCAACAGCGATCCCACGAGGGAGCTCTTACCACTGATGGTCGTGGTTAGCGAAGGTGCTCATCCTGACGGCCTGGATGGTCTAAATGCTCAGCAGAAGGATGCGTACCTGCCAGTTCGGCCGCAAATCGCGAGTTTCTGTCCCGGCTGGACTTCCAGAGAGACATTCTTGAGCACGGGTGGGGACTCGCAGCTGTCAAGACAGAGTCAGCCTTTACTTGAGCGCCACATCTCCACTGGTCACTCACTTGTAGGCTGCCGAGACTTCATGAAACCGGATGAGGCCTTGCTGCGGCCAATCCGGGGGCGGAGGAGGCTCCCTTGGACCCGGCTGTTCTTCGGACGGGGTGGTCGAGGTGAAATCTCGAATGCGGGCAATGGCACCCATGGCGATCTCCAAGGCGGTCCAGTTGTAGACGAGGCCCTTCAGATTTGCGCCGAACGCCACCACATTAACCAGCGCCAGACCAATGGATGCCCCCGTCGACGTCCGGGTCGTGACTGCAATGCTGACCAGGATGATGGCCAAGACCGCGACAATCATATCCAAGGTGAGCGTGAGCCACAGCTGGGCACAGTAGAGAAGATATAACGACTGCTGGGCGGTCCCGAGCAGCCGATCGTTCTGCGCGGTGTAGGACCGCGTCCAGCCAAATGCACGGATACTGCTCAGCCCTTGCAGGGTTTCCATAAAGTGAGACAGGAGAGGCGCTCGGGCTTCGATCTCGAGGATCCGCAGTTGTCGCGAGGTCTTGAGATAGAAGATTTGCACCAGGTACAACAGCCCGATCAGGAAGGGCACCGTGGCGGCGATGTAGTGAGAGCTATACAGGATCACGGCCAGTTCGCCGACGCACAGGACGAGCGCCATCATCGTGCCGATGAGTGACCGCGGGAGTTCCATGTCCACCAGTTCGAGATCCTGGCTAAATCGGTTGGTGATCTCACCACTGTCGGTAACGGAGAAGAATCCCAATGGGGCCCTGGAGAGACACATCAGCAATCTTGCTCTCCTTGGAAGCTGACTGGACAGTCGAACTCAACCTTAGCACTGTCTTGAGAAGAAGATCGTGGAATTCCTTGGCGGTTTTTGGAACCATGAAGAGCATAAGTTGCCTGCACCGATTGATTTCAATATTTGTCTCCGTGCGGCAACTCGAGGCTTTTTCTTTGTGAAGCACTTACAAGCATGCACCCAGGAAGAGTAGGATAGCCAAGACTGACCACAGCGCGTATAGTCCAAGATAGTACCCTAGTCGATCATTGGCTTTTCTAGCGTTGGCTTCGACCCAGAACTTGATCCAGATCTCTTCGGGCATTTGTCTCGCGGTGAGTATAAGTGAAGAAACGGAGGAAGAAAGAGGATATACGGCGACTTACGGGAGAAAAGCAAGCCAGCTACAAAGCCAGAGCACAGGACAAAGAAGATGCAGAATGACACGCGCCCCGTCTTGTCCACGTAGAACTTGTAAATGGTCAGATCACTGGCAGGCCGGTTGTCAGCATTCAGGTTCGCACTGCGGAGAGCAGGGTCAGTGAGTGCAGGATCCGGATCGTCACTCCTGCGTTGCACTTGTTCATTCCGTCCCTCTTTCAAATTCAGACTCGCCAGATATCCTTCCGAGCGAACCAGGTCCGAATAGACGCCCTGCTCGACGACTGTGCCGCCTGGCCCTAACACAAGGATATGATCGGAGAGGGAAATATAGCGAACTATCAAAAAAACTGTCAGCCCGCAGGAACCTTCTGAACGCGACTCGCACCGCTACCTACTGGAGTTTGTGGCCAGGACCGTCGTCGTCCCCTCCTGTCGCAAAAGACCGTCGGGTCCAAAGAGCGCCGCAAAGACATCTTGTTCGGTTTTAGCATCCAAGCCGGCGAACACGTCGTCGAGAATGACCAGGGGCTTTCTCGCATAAAGTGCTCGTGCCAATGCCTGCCACGAGGTCAGAATCAAGTATCCAAAGAAACTCCGGGTGGCTGTACCAGACGGCTTTTCTGACCACCACTCAACATGATTCCTTTGCTGCCAATCGTCGCGTTGTCTCCCCCAGGGAGCTGCGCGAAGTCCCGATCTAACCTGCAGGCCCTGACGACGGTGTCGTACCACTGGCCGTCGAACGGAGACTGCCCGAGAATATTGTTCTGGATGGTTGTGTTCACCAACCATGGGGCCTGGCCGCAGAACGCCACGTCCACGTCCTGGATGACGACCGTGCCCGTGCTTTGAGGAATCTCGCCGAGAATCGTGTGCAACAGGCTCGACTTGCCCGATGCGATTGGCCCGATTACCATCACGAACGAACCCCGCGGAATGGTGGCGTCCACGTTCCGAATCGCCGGTTTTGCAGATCGCTCCCAGCTCGCTGAACAGTTGCGCAACTGAATCATTGCATCTGGATCGACCTTCCCGGATACCACGTCTGTCATCAAGGTCTTCTCGTTGTCACTCTCTGACGAGCGCGTGGATTCCGTGGGCGACGGTCCACTGAGATGTGAATCGGTCGTGCTACAGCTGTCGTCGGGCAGCGGAATGCCGGCCTCCAACGCCAGATACTTTCGGATCCGTTCCAGACTGGTCAATGCCTGGACCAATCCCATCAAAGCGTCAATACAGCTGGCCACGGCCTGGCAAAGCAGAGAAAGGAGGGTCAGGGAAGTGTATGCGGTGGCAGCGGTTAGTGGGGTGGTATTTCGGACCATGGCGAGAATGCTGTAGGTGCCAAAAGAAAAGGGCGGTGCCATGGTGGTTGCCAGATACGCTAGAATGAGCAAGGAAGGTTAGAAGCAGGCCTCGTGGTGGTAGAGAGAGAGCGAGAGGGATCTGGAACCTACATAACGTCACCAGCATGACCAGCACTTCGCGAAATTTGATAGAGCTTTTGATCTCATACGTCCGCAGTTGGGTGATCACGGACTGGAGGATATCAGTTGCACCGGTTGCTTTAATTCCCTTGACGGAGTTGATCGCTGCCACTGTCGTCGTGATCCGGGTTTGCATCGCCTCAAGCCATAGCTTCTGACGCTCACCCATGTACCCGCTGACTTTGCCGCTGATGAGGAGGCACGCTGTGCAGTCAGTCGTCATGGTTAGCTGCTTTTTGTCTTGGGTTAGAAAGAAGGGATAAAGGGAGTACACATGGGAAAGACATCATTGGAAGATGCTATATACCTAGGACTACCGCGGCGGCTGCAACGGTCGATACGCCGATCTGGATATCCAGTAACCACAGAGATAGACCAATCTCGAGTAAGCTCGCCCACGTCTCATGGAAGCTCCGAAGTCCCGCCCCAATCCGCTCGATGTCAGCATTAATTAAAGTCAACGAATCACCTTTGGAAGGCGCCGAGATATTCAAGCTCAGGGTATGATCATAGATCAAAAGGATCAAGCCGCCGCGCACCATCACGACCGTCCGATAGGATCGATGATGAAACATCGCTGTCATCACCTGGAGAGCGCATGCTTCGATAAGCAAAACTAAGCAGACAGCAGAACAAGGTGGCTTGGCAACCCACTTACTGCGATACCGACGTAGACAATCCCGTAGGCTGCGATCAAGCCATACCCGACCTCTTTACTCGTAGGGGTTGTGGACTGTCCCAGAAAGCTCGTCACCCGACTGACGAGGAACGGCTGGGCATAGTTGACGCCTGTCAAGCACAGCCGCGGCAGGAGATTGGCAAGAAGTGGCCGCCTGTACACGGCCAGGAGCACTTTCAGGAGGCTTCGAGGTTGCTCTTTCGCGGCTATGCAAGAAAGCCGGATGGGATCAGTCTGGGTGCGATTGGCCTGACGTTACACGTTAACAGTGACAGGGGGGCTGCATTACCATGCTTCCACTTCTGACGGATCTCCTTCTTGGACCGTTCCAAACTGATATCCTCGTCGACCGCCAACAGATCCCCCGGTGTCAACGATCGCTTGTAGCCTGCCCACAGGAGGGGATTGAACCACCAGAAGGCACTTCGGTCGAAAATGCCGGCTGTCTGCTCCGGCGGCAAGGATCGCGCCAGGAGGCTTCTCTTCCCCGTGGCTTCCAGTACCAGCAGCACGAATTTGCAGACCACGAGTGCGATGAAGACGCTGGCAATGGCTACATTCCCCGGCATGTGGAACAGCGTGCGGGCTCGCGCCGCGTCCAAAGGAATTGTCCCCAGCAGATACACATTCAGGACCGTGGACGGGCGCGGTGAGCGGGTATGCTCCCGGTGTGAGACGAAGGCGAAGATGGGCGACACGGCGAAGCCGATTGCGATGGCTGCATTGGATAATCGGGTGGTAGACGTCTTGAGCACCAACGAGAGCACCAAATGTGTCAAACCGAGGAAGGTCCAGGCGAGCCAACCGAGCTATATGACGATGAGCATTTAGCCAAGCTGTCTCTCGAGCAAAAAGGCAGAAACCCTGACCAAGCACTCACTTGCTTGAGATACCACCGCGCCCCTCGAACTCTGAGTACTTTGGGTGCGGATTGAAGCTCCCAGAGTCGCCAGCAAGCCCAGCCGGTTGCGAACAACAGGGCAGGCAGATAGAGCACACTTTCTTCGAACAGCAGGGTGAAATCAAAATTGTTGTAACATCCGGACACCTGAGGGCCAAACACGTCCTCCACTTGAATCCAACATTGTTCCATGGCGTGGTCGTCTCCCTAATATCGAGTCCGGTGCGCCAACGTCTGCTTGACCCGGGAAATGGCAACAGGGAGAGGGAGAAGGAGAAGGGGAGGGGGAGGTGGAGGGGAAGGGTGATGAATGGGGGAACCGGAATACAGTTACATGAAGCAGATGAAAAGGGCGGTGTGTAAGACTAGGTAGATCAGCCTAGCGATTCTAGCGTTCTGTTATGCCGAGCTTCTTAATCTTCTGACAGGTATGATATCGGAAGAGCCTTATCCGCCGGGGAGGTGGTAAGATGATTGTGAGTGAGGTGATGTCGGGGTTGCAGTGAGGGGCCGATCCTTTTAGGGCTTTGCGATGTCCCTGACGCCGCGGCGAGGCTCCTTGCCCCGACGGTCTATAAATTCTGTACATTCCACCCACAAACCACCCAGGAACCACCCTAACTCGCCTCATTTACTCCCCATCTCCTCTGTGCTCCTCCGCAATGGCCATTCCAACACTGGACTTCGCCAAGTTCCATAGTGGTTCAGACGCCGAGCGTCGCGAATTCGCCTCTGCTCTCACAAAAGGATTCAAGCGCTACGGTTTTATCAAGCTCATCAATCACGGCTTCACCCGGGAGGAGACTTCACATTTGTTCCAATTGGTACACTTCTCTGCCTCTGATTCTGTTGGTTTCTATTGAGTTCTGTTGGACCCTGCGTTGACTGTTGGAATTGTGCTTCAGAACAAAGATTTCTTTGAATTACCCGATTCATACAAAGACCCCATTCAGAACAAAGAAGGCCCCAAACCGCAACGAGGCTGGAGTCGCGTTGGAGCTGAGAAGACGGGCCTCCTGAACCCCGGTGGGAAGACCAATCTGTCAAAGATTGATCAGCACGACCTGCAAGATGCCAAGGTGAGACAAAGCTCTACCCTGTCTACCCTCAGCCAGAGTCAGAGATTCACCCGAGAGATGCTGACACTGTATTCTGCGCCTAGGAACACTTTGACACCGGCCCAGCCGGGGACCAGGAATACCCGAATCAGTGGCCGGACGCAGAGCGGCTCCCCGGGTTTCGACCGTGGCTCGAGTCGTACTTTGACCGCAGCCAGGCGATCACGCTGGAGCTGATGGAGGCGTTGGAGCTGGGGCTGGGGATCCGACCGGGCGCGTTTGTGGAGTTGTGCCAGGGTCACGCCAGCGAGCTGCGCCTGAACCACTATCCGGCCATCGCGCGGCGCACGCTCGAGGCGGGCAAGACGAGCCGCATCTGGCCGCACACCGACTTCGGCATCATCACGCTGCTGGCCCAGGACGATCGCGGCGGCCTTGAGATCCAGGACGAGGCGAACCCGTCCGAGTTTCTGCCGGTGTCGCGCGAGGATCCCACTGAATTCGTCGTCAACATCGGCGACACCCTCGAGCGCTGGACCAACGGCGTCCTCCACGCCGGCTTGCACCAGGTCACTGCGCCGCGCGGCGAGAACGCCTCCCCTAGTAGCGACGAGGTCATCCTGCCCGCGCGAAGATCCATTGCCTTCTTCCTTAAGGCCCGCCGCGATATGTCTGTCGGTCCGTTGTTGCCTTTCGTCACCCCAGATCGACCGTCCCAGTATCAGGATATGACGGCTCTGGCGTATCAGCAGCTTCGGACGGGAATTGTGTATTAGATTGGGAACGCGATGAATTCGGTTGGAGATAGAAACGTTTGTCATGCTCGATAATGCTACATTCGATGAAGACAATATATCTTTGCAGTATTGTGTCATATGGAATGGAATGAAAGAGAACCTCTTGCTTGCTTTATATATAATAATAATTTGAAAGAAAATAGAATTCCTCTACTTGTTATTGTGCGATGTATGATCGAAGTAAATGCCTCTCTCGTGGCAATGTTTCGCTCATATGAACACAGTGCTCATGGTATAGTATCAGTATAACCCCGGATGAACCTCTCTAAATCCCAAATCAAATCGGGTTCTGTGCACTGCATTGTTTGAATGGACAATGAGCAGAAGGGGTGGTTTTTAACAGTCGTGTACATCAGGATGCGCTATTCATTAAAAACGAAAGATAAGGGGAAGAGAAAGACATTAAACCCCAACCTGACAAAACGGAAAGATATGGAAACAGGGAGAAAGTTGGGAATAATTCCGTATCATAGAGCATAGCCAGAGACATAGTCACCGTGTATGCGTATGCTACACCGGATAGACTGGCGTCTGGGCCTTCGCACAAGAAGTACCCACAAGCCGGTGACATGCAATGCCCTCAATTAGGAATATGAATTGTTGCTAGCGGGCTACACCGCCGGCCTGCACAGTTGCAGCAGGTCCTCAGTGTCATATAAGTAGTCACCGAGGCCGCCTTCGTCGACCGTCTCAAACGCAAAAGTCTGCGACACGTCGGCGCCCTCCAGCACGTCGAACACCTCTTTGGACAGCACCTGGCTCAGGTTCCGCAGGTACGACCCGCGGTGTTCTTGCAGGTAAGCCAGAAAGATGCGCATGGTATCGCTGGGAAGCTTTTCCACTCTGTGATTGCGAGAATCCCCAAGTCAGTTCATGCCCTTTGGCCTGAAATTCCTCCCTCGTTCTCGTGGATGGGACTTACTGGTCAATACTGATGGAGTACCGCCCGGCGCAAGGGATCAGAGCCAGTATCCCTCCCGGGAATGTATGCTCGAAGGGATACCAGTTGCGCGCGCACGAGAGGCGGTTGCGCAGCCGGGTTAATTTACGCGTGTACACACACTCGTTGGTCGAGCGGTTACTTGCTTCAGCTGGGACGGGCGTCAGGCCCGGGTACAGCATTTGCATCAGATCGGTTAAAGCCTGCGTCTTGGATCGGTGCTTGGGGCGTGGTTTGCTTGAGGGCCGTCGACCCCCCGCGGTCGATGTTGCGCGGATCGCATCGCCATCGCCGCCGTCGCGGAGCAGTTGTAGGCGAGCGCAGTCATACTTTAGCATGCGCTTAGACCCTCGACAGGCCAGTTTGGCAGCGATATGATCCTGCTCCAAGCGGGTCCGGTGGGTTAGAAGACGAACCAGGTAATAGCGTCGGAGGATATGAGAGAGGGTGGTGATGGAGTCGAGTTGGTCGAGGGCTTGTACGGTTGTAGCCAGGTCATTCCGAGGCCCGCCGGCCGTCGCAACAGGGAGAACAGAGGATTTGCGCGCCAGATTAAGGGCATGCCGTAATTGATTCAGTGCATCAGGGCTTCCAATGGCGTAGAACAGGCGGGTAAAGAGCTCAGCCACCTGCCGTTTGCTGTTGGGGAGTTGCTGGCTGAACACGGCGAAGACCTGATCCGCCGACGGTAGATGATCGGGCACGCAGTACACTCCCGTCAGTGATGGCAGCGCTCCGGCGTAGTCGACCTCCATAGCTTGGCTCCCTGCTTCCTCAACCTCAGCGCTGGGTTGCAGCGCCACTGGAACCCCCCCTTCCCCCTTGTCAGCCCTATCCCTGGACCGGGGAGGGGGAGACGGCGCTGGGGGCGTGGGGGGAATGGCACGACTGCGCCCGCTCTCACAGGCCGGTGAGCCCTGGGCGTGCGCTGCGGGAGAGACCGGCTTTGGCGTGAGTCTTACTGGGAAGGGGGATGGTGAGGGGGTCCCCTGTCGTTGTTGCGGAAGCGAGCTGTGTCTGACGCCTCTATCGGGTGCTGGTGAACGGGAGATGGCTGGGGTGAGAGGGGGGTCGTTTCGCACCGTCCCTGGCCGAGCATCAGTGCTGCCTACTAATGTTGCTGACGTCGGCCGCGCTGCATGCTCCTTGGAGTTTGTGGCCTGTCCAAGCGCATGACCGCCATGAGTTAGGTCAAAAATCTCGCCGTGTTCAGCAAGTAGATCCAAGTCCACAAAGTCTAAAGCCGCTGGGGTCAGCTCCTCATTGGGGTCTTGACCCTGCACCCCTGGCCAGAGAGGCACACTAGTCGGTGTCTTCGGACTCCATCGCACGGGCGTGTCGTTGAGACCCCCTTGCGAGGACCACCACGGCATCTCATCGTTTGCGGCAGACTCCATCCCCGTGCATGGATCCAGATCCCCGCTTTGCTGCAGCATCTCCAGATCCTCTGGCAGGAGGACACCAGGGGACAGAGCCGGCCACTCCGCCGTCGCGCACGAACTGGAGGATGATGTGGAAAGCGTCAGGTCCAGTGACCCAGCATTGATATCGTGGAAGTGTCGCAAGAATTCGGCCGGCGACGATGGTCCATGGACCTCGACCTCCGGATCTCCCGCGGCGGTCTTAAACGCGGGATGTTCTTCCAGACTGGTTCGTCTGGGCGTTGGCGCATTTCCCAGCTCCTCTGCGGCGACAAGCCTTTCCTTTGCCTTATCCGAGGCCGACAGGGAGCCGATGCAGTGTAGAATGTCGAGTAGCTTTTCCTTGGCGATGTTCCTCGCCTCGACAAATGTACTGGAGCAGGAGGAGGTGGCCAGCGCATCTAGGAGTTTCTCGCGGAAGTCTACGCAGAGCCGGTCCATCAACACGAGGTCATGGCAGTCCTGCTGGGGGCTGGCTGGCGTCGTACGCGATCCCTCCACGAGATGCATTATTGTCTCGTTGGCCCTACAGTATGCGGAAAAGATAAGGAGGAGAAGGGATGCGATGTGTGATACGTCTCGTGGAACACTGCAGAACCACACAAACCCTAATCACAGAGCGCAGAGTCAAAATCCAGATCAATGCTCACAGCTTGCACGGCTTGCTCGAGCCTGGACTAAATAAAAAACCATGTCTGGGATCAGAGCATTCTTATTATCCCTGCCTTTGGTATTCAATCCTCGATGACTAGGTAGCTATGCTATCGAGACGTTGAAGCACCATTATTGGCCTCTTTTCATGTCCGACGGTTAGTTCACCAAGCAATGCTAGACCACACCAGGAAGGCGCACCTCTGCTGCTGACGCGGACATATCCGGAGGCTCAGCACTTGTGCGAAACGTTTCTGCAGAGAACCGAGCCTCATAAGCCCCAGGAGTCCTCAGGCAGTATGCAGCTTATTCTTATTCTTCTTATTCTTCTGCTCTTCTTCTTCCAGGCGCACGGACCCATGGAGTTGTTCCGTCCCCCTGCATCTGCAGATACTAAGCCGAACAAGGCTGGCTTCGGTCATCTCAACCCCGGTGTGCTTTCCCTTGTCAGCATCATATTTATTATCTGCTATCATTTATAATCCAGTGGCCGTGCGCGGAAGGAAAGAGGGAGCGAGGACGAGGGAGGTGAAAAGAGGGGAAAGGAGGGGGAGGGAGGGGAAGGCAGCCACAAGAGGGAATCCTTCGTGCAGGATTCTGCATTATGGTATATGTACTGCTACTATGGCAAAAATCAGGAAGTCCGGAGCCATTTAAATCTCGAATGCCACGCATGGGGGTTTCCATAGTGGCCTGAGTTCTCCGCAGTTATAGTAGGGGACATATATATGCAGTACCCGCAGGAGCCAGTGCTTGGCAGCACGCCACGTTGCTGCTGATTCAGCGATGCAGTTATCGCGATAGCCTACAACGTGGTGAACACAGTTCACATAAGCTCTTTTGACGGCTCGTGTGGAATGTTGAGACGTTCGTTTACTAGAATGTGACTGTGATAGCTTCACGGGTTCCCCAATATCGCCAGGCAAAAGAGACAGAGAGACTCACTTTCCTTCCTTTCGTTCTTCTGCTTCGGTCTCTGATGCCCACGGTTCCCTTCTGTGTGCGGGTAGGAGCAAGGCGAGGTGTTGTGAGCATTTCTTCTCCGTTGCTGTTGCTGCTGCTGTTACTGCTGCCATTTCATTGGCTATGAACCATCGCCCCCTGTCTCTTTCTCCTCTTTCCACTTTGCAAGGCTGTACGAGAGAACAGCAGAAATGGGACCGGATGAACATGCCACGATCGTGGAGACTGTTGAAATAAAATCGCTTCAATGCACTGCAAATGGCCTAGATCAACCGCGGGTCAGTGAAGCCCCGGTGTTAAGAGCCTGATTCACCTTATGTCGCATCCAGTTTACGGTGGGGAAGTGGAGATTGAATCGATTTGTTCACTCGTATCTGGCTGTCAGCACTAGCATTCCTACTGGCATTTAGTTAGCGCGCAATTCCCAACCGGCTTTTATCCTCTTCATGGCAACCGTCGGACTTGGCGTTCGTTGAGCCCCCACTCTTTCTGGCCCCCATCAAACTGAACTCAAAAAGACTGAAAATAAGAAAGAAACACAAAAAGGATCGACCTGCAAGACCCACGAAGGTGGGATGCCCGTCAAAGTTTCCTGGTGTCCTTTCGAGACCTCATCCGCTAGTGTCCGACTGAGATGACAGCTGTTGTAAACGTGCCATGTGCCATGTGCTGTCGTCGGCAGATGAGCACTATATATCGGCTAGAATGAGTAGTGGCGCGTGGTTGCGGTGGACATCTGCTTATTGTGTGCAGCCTCATAGACCGGAGGTTAGGGCTACGTGCCTGGGGTTGGATGTCGTGCCCTAACGGGCTCGACCACACCGTCAGACTGTCCCAATAGCAACCTGACGTCTCCGGAGTCTCGACTTTGCAACTCATTTGTTTAGAGAGAGAGGTAGATGTTGCGTACGAGGGGTAGCCATAAATAAGGGACGTGGTGGATGGTTGGTGTTGGTGTTGAGGACTGAGACTCCCCACTTACTATACAGTACCGACATAGGAAACAATACTATAAGTACATCAAGTCATCCCCTGTCAGCTGGCTTGAATCGACCCTCCCCGACTGTTTTCAATCGAAAGTCGGGCAGTCTTTTGCTTCCATACTGCACCAACCCCCTCTTCTGCCCTCAACGTGCAAACTCACACGATGGTCTTCACCTGTGCGCCGTGGTGCCGTGACCTGGCCGTGCCCTTCCCCGAGACCCAGCTGGTTGGCGACTTCGTCCTGGAAGGAGTCAGCGATGGCTTCGAGGAGAAGCCGCTGCTGGTGTGTGCCGAGACCGGCCAGTCGTACCGTGTGCAGGATCTCGACTATCGCGTCACGATGCTGGCGCGAAGCCTCGCACAGAGGCTGGGATGGCAAGCGACCGACGGGCCGCCTGAGACCAAAGTCGTGGGCATCTTGGCCCTCAACGCGGTAAGCCAGAAGTGACTTGGTTCTCCTGTCCTTATCGGTAGTGTACCTAACGCAGAGGCGGTCGCTTCAGATGGATTTCGTGCCTCTGTCCTGGGCGATTCATCGCATCGGCGGCACATGTCTCCTGATGCACCCGACCTCGTCGGCCAGCGAGATCCAGACCCTGATGCGCAAAGCTAATTGCCACACCCTGTTCACCTGCCGCCCCTTGCAACCGCTCTGCGAGGCCGTGTTTGCCGCGTTGCACGAAGATCCTGCCCGGTTGTTTCTGCTCGAATTGCCCGACGACGATGCCAACACGCCGGCCACCCGGGCCACCGTCTCCCAGCTGATCGCCGAGGGAGAGCATCTGCCCGCCGTGGCGAGCATCCCCCTCCAGCCAGGGGAGACTCGCGACCGGGTCGCATATCTCTGCCCAACCAGCGGCACTTCCGGGTACCAGGTGAGAAACGATATCCTGCACGAGCCTCAAGTGAGGTATTGAAGACCCTGACTGACATTGTGCACAGAAATTGGCGCAAATCACCCACGCCAACGTCATCGTCAATTCCCTCCAGGCGGTTACTCTCGACTCATATGCCACCGGACCCAAGAGCCAGACCACTCTGGGCATCCTTCCGTTGAGTCACGCCTATGGGTTGATCGTACTGCATACGTTGATGTGTCGGCGGGACACGACGATCCTGCATGCCCGCTTCGATATGCCGGCGGCGCTACGGTCGATTCAACAATACCGCATTGAGCGGTTGTATTTGGTGAGAAACTCCGCTGTGGCAATAGTATGTGTGTTTATGCTGACCAGACCGGCTCGTCCGTTAGGTTCCCGCGATTGTGGCGGCGTTGGTGAACAACCCTATCCTGTTCAAGCTGGCCGACCTGTCGTCCGTGCAGACGGTGGTCTGTGGGTCCGCGCCACTGAGTGCCGACATGATGGGCGCCATGAAACGGGTGCGTCCCGACTGGGATCTTCTCCCTGGCTATGGTAGGTGCACCGGAACCAATTGAATGTTTCTATCAGACATCTGAGACCAGGCGTGGAACAACGATAGGGTTGACCGAAGCGGCGGTGATTGTCTCGTACACCAGCCAACATAGCATCTTCCCCGGCTCGGTGGGCAGCCTGCTGCCACTGGTGGAGGTGCGCCTGCTCGATGCGAACGGGGTGGAAATCCAGGATTACGACGTCGCCGGCGACCTCTACTTGCGATCACCCAGCGTCATGAAGGGCTACCTTGGGGAGAACGAGGCGGATTCCTATGCCTTCGACCAGGACGGCTGGCTGATCACGGGCGATGTGGCGTGCATGCGGCGCGGCGCAGATGGCGAAGAGCATCTGTTTATCGTGGACCGCAAGAAGGATATCATGAAGGTCAAGGTTCGTGTCGTTTATTCTTCCTTGCCGTCACATGCAGCGTCGCTAACGTAGGCACGCATCATAGGGCATCCAAGTGGCACCGGTCGAGATTGAAGCGCAGCTTTTGAACCACTCGGCCGTGGACGAGGCCGCGGTCATTGGAGTGCAGCATGACGCGACGGGCGAGCGTCCGTTTGCGTTTGTGGTGCGCTCGCGCCAGGTTGACGCCCAGGTGGACGAGGCGACCCTCCGCCAGGCGCTGGCGGTGCACATCCAGAATACTCTGAGTGAGCCGTTCTGGCTCCGCGAGAACATTCGGTTCTTGGAGGCGATTCCGAAGAGCCACAGCGGAAAGGCGCTGAAGTTTAAGCTGAAGGATTTGGTGTGATATGTGGACGGAGTCCAAGCTTATCAGCCACTTTGATTAGATACCCACCAGGAAATAAGAATCCGTTCAGACGAAGTTGTGCTCTGCGGAATCAGTAGACTGAACACTGCAACCAGGGATGGCCACCGGGTTTGGCAATGTTGAGCAGGGAAAAAATTCCTTGCCAACCGTGTCTAATGAAGAGATGACCACTGATCCAGTGGGTAAATGTGAAAGTATGATCTCGGACTCGAAGCTGAGCGCACCAACATTGTTATGTAAATACCGATGTAACCGACGTGCTACCTATCGTCCTTTTCATCCTTACCCCCTACAATATGCGTGGAATGAATCCCAGACATTGGAACAGACAATGGTCCATTTGCCCAGTCAACAATGCGCCCCGCATGCGAACCGCCACCTTCATTCCTAATGAACCACCGTGGCTGACAAGACATCAATGCTGTCTGTAGCTAGGAGTACCTCTCCCAAAGGAAAAGTGAAACTGTACGAGAGAACCAGACGACAATGGGAAGGTTGGCATCGCGAAAGGTGGATAAATACATGAATACATCTCCCCAACAGATCCCGTGACCCCACATAGCCCTACAGCGAGAAAACAATCCCACTCCCCACCAAGTGAGCCAGACCGTCTTGATCCGCAATAAACAACAACTCTGTCCAGAATCACGCCGTTTCCATCTCCTCCTCAGTCCGCCGGCGGATCATCAACTGCTCCTGCGGCCCTCGCAGCGTCAACTCGGTAAACAGTCCCGCCGTGGTAGGCGGCGGCGGGATGACCTTGATCTCATACTTGGTGAAGATGTGGGCGAACAGCAGTTTCAGCTCATCGGTGACGAAGAAGCGGCCGGGACAGGCTCGCTTGCCCATGCCGAAGGAAAGAAAGCGCTCCGAGGCGCGGGACATGGGCACGCGCGGCGCCGCGGCGTGCTCGACCTCGTAACGCGCGGGATTGTAGGTGGTGGCCTCGGGCCACAGGCTGTCGTCGCGGTGGATGGCGTAGGCAGCGACACTGATGCGCGCCCCGTGCGGCAGACGCAGGCCCCCGGTCTCCTTGTCGGCGG
The DNA here is from genome assembly GCF_003184785.1 of Aspergillus japonicus CBS 114.51. NCBI lineage: Eukaryota > Fungi > Ascomycota > Eurotiomycetes > Eurotiales > Aspergillaceae > Aspergillus > Aspergillus japonicus. The sequence continues at coordinate 276,582 of NW_020291657.1, read as the reverse complement.
CCAGCGTCGCCCCCGTAGGGCTGGTGACCTGCCGGATGAGCCCCGGGAACACGACGGCCAGCCGCAAACTCTCCTTGAGCGCGTTCTCGATGCACCCCAGCTTGTCGATGTCTTTCTTCTCCGGCCGCTGCTGGCACTCGCGCAGCACCGTCCGCGCCTCCGCCGTCACCAGCCTCCGGTACCCCTGCGCCTCGCCCAGCGTCGTCAGGTCCGCCAGGCACTTGCTCATCGTGTTGGTCGTCGTCTCGATCGACGCTAGGTTCGCCATGCCCACGCGCGCAATCACCCGCTGCTCCATCTCCGCCATGGGTTCGCCGCGTCGTATGGCACGTTGAACGATCCACGTCAGGAACTCGCTCGGGAGCTCGTCCGCCGAAGACGCTGCCTCGGGCTGCTCTTCCATCCGTTTCACGTCGCGAATCCGCTGTTGCACGACAGGCAGCAGGTGTCGGTTAAAGCCGGCCATGTAGAAACGATTGATCCACTTGACAAGCTTGGAGACCGGGCCCTTGAGCGGCCGGGGCAGCAGATCCTGGAATACGGTCTCGGGCATGACCGCCAGCCCTAACCCGACGGCGTCACGGATGTACTGCTCGTTGCGACCTGCATGCCTCCCCATCTTCCAATTAGCGCGCGCGACTCTTATCTGCCATGGAGGGAGGAAAGAGGAAATAAAGGAACGGGAACCGTACAAAGTTCCTTGCCCACGAACAACCGGTTGGTGATGCGCGCAATGATGGTGCGCGTACTGTCCTTGAGAGGGATTGTGCGCCACTCAGGCGAATCCCCCCATACGGCCTGCAGCGCGTCCACAATTTCGTCGTTAATGTCAGCCGTCAGGCGCCCCAGGTTGTGCGTCAATTCCTTGCGCAGCACCTCCTGCACCGAGTGGTCGCCGACCAGCCCGTCCTGCACAAAGGCGTGGAATTCGTCGTGGATCGGATCCATGCTCAACACAGATTCCGGCTGGTCGATGATCCACCGAATGTATTTGGGCGGCAGGATGATCTGGGGTCGACCGAAGGCGATGGCGAGGGCGGCGGCCCGGCCTTTTTTGTTGCACTGGTAGGGAAAGGGGGGGTCAGTGGCTTGTGCGGGTATGCAGGGTAGAAGGGGGGAGGGGGGAAAGAAACGTACCTCGAGATAGGCCTGCATGACGTTCTGCTTCATCACGAAGAATGATCGTGCTTTTGCGCGCAGGTACCCAAAGCGCTCTGGCGGTCGGTCGATCCATTGCACTTCCTTGGGAACGATGTACTCCCACGTAGTCAGCCTGTTGGTAAAGACGAGCAGTAGCAGGACGACAATCACCGCCAGAGTGCCCTTTAGAAGGAGCGGGAGGTTTAAGAGGACTTCGGTCATGCTGCAGACCTGAGAAAATGCACCAGAAAAAGAAGTTCGGAGGTGGAAGGGGGCTTCGAGGAAAAGAGGGTGCACCGGATGGACGCTGGCGTGTATATATTGGTTCCCCGTGGCATCAACGCTAAGAATCATCGGCCCAGTAGAGAGTCATCGTCGTTATCGAGGTCAGCCCACATACTGAATGATAATCAAAAAGCAGGCCATGCAGGTGGGTCCATGGCGGTCTTAAGAATTGTGTCTGAGTTTATGTGGTGCCCGCCATGCAGCGGCCACGGCGGATTTATACTGATACAAGGCTATGTATATCCCAGGTAAGTGAGACGGACAGATACATAATCGGTTCCGAAAAGTTGATCCCCAAGGGGGTAAATATACTACGCGAGTACATAAAGTACAAAACTATCAAGAAAACCTCAACCAGGAAAACCAATAAACCACCAGAGCAATTGCGTCCCCCTCACGCCACAGCCACCGGACCCTCGCGCTGCGGCGCCTGGCGAATGGAGATCATGTCGTGCTCGCCCTCCGGCCGGACATGGCTAAGTGGGCGCGCAAAGGCATCGAATTTGCGACAATGGTAGTTCTCGTAGCGCCAGACGGTCCCGTCGTCGGTGGTGATACGGGCCTGCTCGTTTGGACGCACAAAGTACGCCAGGGTGTACTTGATTGCCTGGGCGTCGGTGTCGCTGGGCACGACGCGGTGCAGAGAGGGGATGATACGACCCCGCGAGAGGAACTTCAGGCAGTCGCCGAACTGGACGAAGAGCTGCGCTGGGTTCGGATCCACGAACTCCCAGTCCTGCCGCGCGATGTCTATAACCTGTAGACCCCGTGCGGTGGCCGACAGGAGCGTGAGGCTGCCCACGTCCGTGTGCGCGATGTGTCCGAAGTTGCGCGACCCGGGCGGCTGCGGCGGATACTTTAGGAAGCCCAGGTTTGTGACAGAGGGCTCCGAGGGCTGATGGGTTGCTAGTAGGGCGTCTCCCAGATTGAGCACTTCGCTGACGCGTCGCAGGATGAGCTGCGCCGCTTGCTCGTAGTGCTCCATGCAGCGCGTGAGGGCCTCGCGGTGGGCAAAGACTAGGTCGGGGGATTGGAGTGCTGGACGGAAGCTGGGCAGGAGAAGCTCATTTTGGGGCAACTGGAGGATGGAGGAGATAGAATATGGGTTAGTCTCGTAAGTGTCGTTTGCGGTGGAAGTAACGGGGAAAGTAGGACACAGCGCCCAGAGAAATGTACCATGAACATTTCGAATCCGTCGGGCTCTCCGGCCTTTGCGCCTTCTTCAATGCCCAAGGGCTTATATCTGGAGGGCCCCAGGGGCTGCTGGTCAGTGGATTGCCATTCGAGTCGAGCTGCGGATGAGAGCCCGTGGAAGTGGGCATCGTTCTGCTTACCCCGTGGTCCGAAACCGCCCCAGTGTCTTGAAATCAAAGCGCTCCTTGACGGGGGTGGGAATTTCGAAGACGTCCTCAGAGAATGTCTCAAGAAAGCGAATGTCCTCACGCAGGCTGACGCCCTCTGGGCAGTCGAGATCCAAGCTGAAGAAGCCATCTACCAGAGCCGCTTGTGTTAGCGACTGGAGGTCTGGCTCGGCACCTGTGATCAGTCCGTGGTAGGATACCTGGGGCATGATGAAGATGAAAAGGTATGTTAGAGATCAGATAGAGGGTAGGAGTTGGGGGTAGTCTGTGCCAGAGCACCAGGGCTGCAGAGGGTAGGGGCCTGCTTTTATGTTTTCCCTCGGTGCTCAGCCAAAAATCAGGGCAAGGTACGTGGCCTGATCCACTGTCGTGCGAGCTGAGAGTCAGCGCGAACATGACCTAGACGGTCCAGAGCGTGTTGGGGCTACGCAGGCAGGGCGTGGGAAAGGCGTACTAAGTTAGGGCAAGGCAGAACGGACATCGGGACTCCAAGCCATTACACAAAAACCAACAACTTAGATACAACTAACGAAGACTACCATATATACAGAAGACAAAAACACATAGAACATCAACGGACATAGCTATTAGCCCACCACCGAGGCCTGGCTTCGTTGCCGCGACTGCGTCGTGAACCACCGAGCATAGCTCTTCCGGGCACTTGTCCACATCGTTCTGAGAGACAGCCGCTTTGCTTTCACCAACGGCAGACCTGACTCAACACGCTCTTCATCCTCGCGGCGTGATCCCACTAAGATTGCCTGGGCGGAGCTGGACTGGTCGCCCGGACCCAGAAGAGAGGCTAAGTAGACGGCATCCAAAAGATCGCCGCCCCTCTGTGCAAAGGAGGCTGCCGACCGGTTTTTTCCAGTGGCAACCCCCCGACGACGCTGCAGGACAACTTCCCACTCTGGCCGCTGCTTGATTTGCAAGTACGACGACATGACCAGGAGGTCTTCGCCCGATATCCGCTCCGTAATCTGCACCACCGGCGCCGACGACTTCTTCCCCTTTCTCCCGGACTGGGCTACAGGAGCCGACAACATCTCCTTAACCGTGCGGGATGGCTCGTCCACGAGGATCACGAGGGTCTCAGCGAGCATGCGCAGATACTCCGATGCCATCTCCGTCGTGATGCTGTCAGGCCGGTAAGCCATGCGCAGGTCCAGCGCGCCGTCCTCCCGGGTGACGGCCGTGACTCCCACGTCGACCGTCCACGTCGCATCCGGCGCCTCGAAGCTGGAAATGGTGTACTCCTGCCCGCGCATACGAACAATCTCGCCCGTCTGCGCGATGATGTGGTTCAGCGCGGACGTAAACCGCGTCGAGGTCGCCCAATCGGTGCAGTCGTGCAGGATATCTCGGAAGCCGAGGTGCCCGTGCTCGAAGCTCTGAATTTGCTGCTCGCGCACGGCTTGCAGCAGCTCGCGCGCTGTGAGGTCAGGAGAGGACAGCTGCACGCGGACTGGAAGCAGCGTAACGCAGCAGCCCGTTGTATTCATCTGGGAGGCGTCGACAGTTCCCCTCGTGGAGACGGTGTCGGCGAATACCACGTCCTGGCGCTGGGCCACGCGAGCCAGAGTGACCGCCCATGCTGCCTTCACCAGGACCGCGCTGGTGACGCCCGCGGATAGCGGACTGGCGAGGGGGACCGTCCGTGGGGCCAGGTGGGCCACGGTGGAGGGATATTGGCCGATAGCCGAGACGGAGCGGCCCAGTTGGGGCATAGACGAGCCCGCCAACAGGTCCGTCCAGTAGTCGTACGTTTGTGCGGTGATACGTTGCTGCTGGTGGTAGTAGAAGCTCGCGAAGGACGGAGACCGGGGCGGGATTGAGCCCTCATACAGACAGCGGAGGGTCTCCCAGATCGCATTGATGGACACGGCATCGTACTCAGCGTGCGTCACGCGCAGGAGAAGTCGGTGTCGCGTGGTGTGCGCCTCCTCGATGATGGCCATCTGCGTGAAGGGCTCGCCCAAGCAGGGGGCTGGGAACAGCTGGTGATTGACGATCTCAGCCGTCTTCGATTCAAGGGTACGCTCTGTGTGAAAAATGGGGATGTCGGGCTCATAGACACTCTTGACGACCTGTAACAGACGGCTCTGATCGAAGATGTAGGCTGTGCGGAGGATAGGCAGGGCGCGGATGAGGTCCAAGCAGCTCTTGCGCAGCCGCTCCACATCACAGGGGCCCTGCCCGTCTAGCAGGAAATGCGCACAGTTGGCCGCACCGGGGGTCGTGAGCACGCCTGCCACCGTGAGGGCTTGGAAGTCGGTGGTGGGCAGGATATCGACGACATCGTCCGCACGGCCGATGTTGCAGACAGGGGAGACCACCTCGTGGATAAATGCCTCGGGGTTATCAGTCTCAATTAGTGAGAAGGGAACCACCCCTTCCTCTTCATTCTCGTCCTTCTCCTCCTCTTTCTCTTCTTCTTTCTTCTCTTCCTCTGAATGTGCCTCTGAACGCGCGCTCACAACGTCAGCAAGCTCAGATAGACAGGGGTATTTGAAGATATCTGCCACACTCAGCTTGTACGGGCGAGAGCGCGATGTGGCCACCATGCGCATCGCGGCCAGGGAGTCTCCACCAAGATGGAAGAAGTTGTCATGAGCCCCGATCTCGTCTACGGGGAGATGAAGCCCGTCAGCCCACAGGGTCTGTAATTGGCGCTCCATCTCGGTCGAGGGGGCGACCTTGGGTCCGTCGCCCACGCGGTACTGCCGGAGATTATCATCGTCCTGCATGCGCACCAGCATCGTGCGGAGGAGCTTACGGTCCAGTTTGCCCGAGAGATTGCGACTCATTTCCAAAATGGGCACGAATACGGCCGGAACCATGTACACAGGCAGTGTCTGTGACAGGATGCCGTACAGCTTGCTGAAGGCCACTCGGAGGGCCGGGAATGGTGTCAGCACTCCCTCTGGCGTGATCGTGTCATGGCGGTATTCACTGTTCGAAGCGAGCTCCACCACGGCCACCAGGAAGATCCGCTGCGTGTCATCGTCGGTGAGCGGTTCCACGGCCACGGTACTCGCCTCAGGCAGATGGTGCAAGATTTGATGCTCGATCTCGCCGAGTTCGACACGCTGGCCTCGGATTTTGATCTGAGAGTCCATTCGCCCGAGGTGTATCAGCGTTCCGTCTTCATTCTGTTGCACAAGATCGCCAGTGCGGTAGAGTCGGCGTCCGTGGAGACCCAAGCGGCGCGTAAACTCAGGATCAACGATGAATGAGGCCTCAGTGCGGACGGGGTCGCCCAAGTAGCCTCGGGCCAGGAAGGGCCCTTCGATCCAGAGCTCGCCGGGTGCACCGAGCGGACTCAGCAGATGGGTCTGCGTGGGCTGGGTGACCCATAACCGGGTCGCCAAGGGGAAGCCGATGTTGCTAACCTCGTGGGCATTGATGTAGGGACGAGTACAGGTGCTCATAGACCCTTCTGTGGGCCCATAGGCGTTGTAGATGTCGGCGTGATCCAGCCAGAGACTGACGACATCAGCCCGGACAGGCTCGCCGGTCAGAATCAGGGTTTGCAGGGCGGGTACACGGCTGGGCGCAACTTGCTGTGCAACAGTCGAGGTCAGCATCGCTGTGTTGACCTCCATGTCAGCCATCACTTCCGTGAGCTGATTCATGCGGGCCTCCTCGGAGGGAATGCAGACCACTCCACCGAAAGCCGTCGTAGCGAAGGTATCGGTGATGACATTATCGAAGGTATAAGAAGCAAACTGCAGGAACCGCGTCGCTGGCGTCAGGCCCAACCAGCGTCCCTGTTCGTCCAGACTCGTCGACATGGTTCCGTGCTCGATGACCACGCCCTTGGGCACGCCCGTGCTGCCTGAGGTGAAGATGGCCCACGAGGCGTTCGACGGCGTCACTCCCGTCTCTGGCGGCTGCTGACACTGTGGCCAAGTATCGAAACAATCCTGATCGAGGGTGAGGAGCTGGGTGTGCGCGAGGTTGGTCAGCCCCTGCAGTCGTTCCGCCTGTGCAGGGCTGACGACAATGAGACGTGCCTGCGAGGCGTCGAGGATGGTGTCGATGCGGGCCAAAGGGTGCGATATGCCCAAGGGCATGATGGCCCCCCCCGCTTGCATGATTCCCAGCATCGCCACCGCCCCCCATTTTGATTTCTCCATGCAGACTCCCACAATGCTTTCAGGCCCTACCCCGCAAGCGACGATCTGGTGAGCCACTCGTGCGCCGGCCTCGTAGAATTCGCGGTACGTCAGGTCTCCATCCCATGCGTGAATGGCAATGGCCGTTGGCGATCGTTCCACCTGTTCACGGACCATCTCGTGGATGCATTTCTCCAGACGGGTGGGAACGTCCGTGTTCCAGTGGAGGATCTGCTGCTGATCTGCGTCGTCGACGTTGAGGATATGCGCCAGGGGCTGCGATTGCGTGCTCGGATCACACAGTCGGTGGAACAGACAGGCGAAATAGTCGATCACCCGTTTGACCTGGGTTGGAGGGATGATCTGCTTGTCGTAGTGGACATCCACGGTGAGCTCGCCTCCTCCAAGCTGACATTCGAGAGTCAGCGCGTGTGCATTGAAGGGTTCGACCGGCAGAGGGACGGTTTCCAGGCCAGGGAAGTCCAACTGTCCCTGAGAATCCTGCTCTTCAGCCAGCTGTATGACCAGTAAGCTGCCTGTGTGCAGCGTGGAGGCCAGCGCGGGCAGCAGCGCCTTGATCCCTTGCAGCCCGGTATGCTCGTGGTCAATCATGTGTGTTGCTTGCCGCTGCATTGCGTCGACATAATCAGCCACAGTGCTTGTCAGATCCACCCGTGTGCGAATCGGCACGGTTGTAATGGTTGGACCTGCGATGTCTGATATGCCCCGAACTGGGGCGTTACGGCCAGAAACCGTAGCCGCGAAGGCGATGTCCCCATGTCCCGAGTACTGGGCCACGACCAGCGCCCAGGCGGCGCGGAGAATGGTCGATATCGTCACCCGGCCGTGTCTCTGCGTCGGCGGAAGTGGGATTGACTGATGGAAATCGTCCTGTGGCAGTGGTTGCTTGTCCGAGACTCGGCGTGGCCAGCTGGCCATCACGTCGCCCTCCAGCTGCTCGCGCCAGTAGTGCGTGCTCGCCACGGGGTCGGGACGACCGTGTTGAAGATATCGGATGAACTGCGTGTAGGGGACGGAGAGGGCAGACTGGCCTTGGCGATAGATGTCTAGGAGGCGTTTGCTGAGTGCACCCACGGTCCAACCATCATACAAGGCATGGTGCGCGGTCCAAATGAAGTAGCATGCCCCCGTGGGTTCCTCGACCAAGCCATAGCGCACCAGCGGCTGGCCCAGAGACATGCCTTGGGCGCGGTCAGCCTGCAGGTACTGTTCGAGATCTGTGCCTGTTTGCCAGTGGATGTTGTCGCGAACCACCACCTGCACGGCAGGGGATTCACCGTCCACCAGAATTCGCGTGCGCAGGATGCTGACCTCGCCGGACAGGGTCTCCCATGCTGCCTGGAATTGGTTGCGATCTACGGCGCTGCCCATCGCATACACTTGGCGGCTCACGTAGGCTGCCGGCTGACGCGCCGTGATGGCCATCAAGCCCTCCTGCAGGGGCGTACAGGGGTAAACGTCCTCAATCTGATCCACGCTGACCCCAATGCTTGACGCAATGCGGAGTAAGCGCTTTTCTCGCTGCTCTGAAGACCCAACAGCGTGAAGCTCTTTCCACAGCTCGAAGGGGGCGGGATATTCGATGTCCTGGGCCAGTGTATCTCGCAAGGGCCGGGCCGCGAGCGTGGCGGCCAAGTCTGCCAGCCGCGGCGACTTGAAGATATCCTCGACGCTCAGATGCAGTCCGTGCGATGCTGCGACGACCACCATGCGCATCGCCGTCACCGAGTCGCCGCCCCGGTGGAAGAAGTTGTCGTTCATGGACATGTTGACCCCTGCGGGGAGGTCAAAAACCTCCAGCCAGAGCGCATGCACCTTCTTCTCCAGTGCGGTCACGGGCATGACCTGCGTTTCGGGCTCGTCGTCGTGGAGGTACCCCTGCAGGGCCGCCAGCGAGTGCTCTGCCAACAAGGCCCGAATGGCCCGTCGGTCAAGCTTGTTGTTGGCATTCGAGGGCATCTGGTCCACGGGTAGATATGCGACGGGGACCATGTAGACCGGTAGGATGCGGAGGAGTGTCTGGTGAAGCTCATTGAATGTTGTACGAAGGCTATCGGAGGGGGGTAGGGGCTGCAGTGCATCGGTGGCAGCAGCAGCAGTTGTTGCTGTTGGGTCAGCGCCGTCGTTATCGTCGATATTGTGGGTCTCATCGACGAAGTCCAATACCGCTACAAGGCTGATCTGCTCGCCGTCTCCCCCGTGCTGGACGCGCTCCACCGCGACGGTTCGCGCTCCAGCAAGGTGTCGCTGAATCTGGTATTCGATCTCGCCTACCTCGATACGCTGTCCGCGTATCTTGACCTGCAGATCCCGGCGACCAAGGTGGATCAGCGATCCATCAGGATTCTGCTTGACCAGATCACCGGTCCGGTACAGGCGTCGACTCGCGAGGCCCAGTCGGGGAATGAACTCGGGGTCCTGGACAAAGGCCGCTTGGGTCTTCTCATCGTCATTGAGATAGCCTCTGGCTTGGTTGGGGCCCTCGATCAGAAGCTCTCCGGGGGCGCCGATCGGGCAAAGCGCGTGTAGACTGTCAGCGTCCACCACCCACCATGCGCAAGCGAGAGGGAAGCCAATGTTGGACGCGAGGGCAGCGTCATAAATTGGACGACTGCAGGAGGAGTGGATCGAGCACTCCGAGGGGCCGTAGGCATTCAGTACAGTGGCATGCGGCGACCACAAGGCTACAGCTGCCGCAGTGACCGGTTCACCCACCAGGATCATCGTCCGCATTGAGGGAATTCTCTTAGGCACTAGCATGGATGCCACCGTCGATGTCAATGTGGCGCAATTGACCCGCATGGTGCTCATGGCTTCCGTGAGCCGATTGACGCGGTCGTGTTCCGAGGGAATGCAGACGCAGCCCCCTGCCCAGAGGGTGGTGATGACATCCTGGATTGTGGCGTCAAAGGTGTGCGCTGCGAACTGCAAGGTACGGGTCGTCTCGTTCATGTTGAAGGCGGCGCCATGCGCCTTAATACTGGTGCTGAGCGCCTGGTGCTCGAGAATCACCCCTTTCGGAGTGCCTGTACTGCCAGAGGTGTAGATGATCCACGCCATATTGTGCGGCCGTACCGTGCTTGCCAGCAGCAGTGTAGCTGTCTGTGCGAGGTCGAGTGGTGTGTGGTCAGCGAAGAACTTCTCGTCCACGGTCAAGAGTCGCAGGCCCAGTGGCGCCAGCCGTTGCTGCTGTTCACGGTCCACAAGCACGGTCTCCACAGCTGCATCCTGTGCGATGGCCTGCACGCGAGGCAGGGGATGAGCCGCCCCGAGGGGGACGACTACTCCTCCGGCGTACAGAACTGCGAGGATGGCAACAGCAGCCCACTTGCTCTTGTTCATACAGACTCCCACCGTGCGCTCCGGCTTCACTCCCAACTCGTGCCTGAGATGGGCGGCCAGGCTCGCAGCCTGTCCCGATAGTTCTACGTAGGTCAATTCGCCGTCCCAGGCGCTGATCGCACATGCAGTGGACTGGCGAACCACGCGGTCGTACACGGGGGTATGAATACATTGCTCAACGCAGGTGGGAACCACCCGGTTCCAGTCTAGAATCTGCTGCTCGTCCTGGGGACTGATATGTAACTTGTGCAGCGGCTGCTGGAGTCGGTCAAGGTTGGCGAGCTCCTTCACGAGATGTACAAAGTAGTCGACCACCTTTTGAATATAGGCCGTGGCGATGACATGCTCGTCATACTGGACGTCGATGTCAATTTCCTGTCGTCCCAGTGTGCATTCGATCTGCAGCCCGAAGCTACCAAAGTCCTCGAAGGGTGCAGGTAGAGCCTCCAGGCCCGGAAGAGATATAGGGCTGTTGTCGCTCTCGGCCGCGGGCTGGATGACCAGGAGGTTGCGGAGGGCCAGAGCCGTGCTACTAGTGCTGTCGGGCAGCAACCTTTTGATTTTCTGCAATCCAGTCTGCTCGTGGGGAATCATCTCGGTGGCTTGCTCCTGGATGGTTTGCAGCAGCTGGCCCACCGTCATGCTTTTGTCGACTGACACGCGGACTGGCACCGTGGTTAGGGTTGGACCGGCGATGTCCCGGATCTGCCGCACAGGCGCATTGCGCCCCGAGACGCTCGCGGCGAAGACAATGTCGTTGTGCCCGCTGTACTGGGCCATCACAATTGCCCATGCGGCACGTAGGATAGTGGAGAAGAGGACGTCACCATTTGCGCGCGCGGGAATTACCATGGCTGTTTGGATGCGTGATTGCGGTCTGGGGTGATAGTCGTGCTGAGGCAGTGGAGGCCAGTCGGCTACCACATCACCCTCCAACTGCTTTCGCCAATATTGGGCCGTCTTAACTGGATCTTGTGAGGTTAGGTAGCGGATGAAGCGGGAATATGGAATCGTCGGCGGGATCGAGGTCAAGGTCGAGGTTGGATGATCGAACCCATCGTAGACCTGTGCGAAGCGCTGCGCAATCTCGCGCATAGTCCAGCCGTCGTAGATACTGTGGTGTGCGGTCCAGACAAAATAGGTTTTCTCAGTTGATTCCGTTACCAACCCGTATCGCACGAGGGGTTGGTCCAACTTCATTCCTGCCTCGCGATCCTCGGCGATGTAAGCCGCGAGATCGGTGCTGAATCGCCAGACAATTTGGTCTTGAACCACCACTTGGAGGGCTTGTTGGTTGGGACCCATCATAAGACGGGTGCGTAGGATGGGCGTGGTCTGGGTCAGTATCTCCCAGGCTGCCTGGAACCGGTGCAGGTCGATAACGGCGTTCGAGAGAGAGTAGACCTGTCGGCTGATGTAGGCAGCGGATTGGCGCCCTGTAATCGCCATAAAGCCTTCCTGTAGTGGTGTGCAGGGGTATATATCTTCGATCTGATCCACGTCCACCTGGCAGCGCGCCGCAATCTCGCTCACGGCTTCGGGCGAGGCATTGTCCCACAAACTCAAGGGTTCTGGATCTGGATCCTCTGGCTGCTCGGCAGTAATATGCAAGCTGAGCTCCGTCAGCCTCTGCGCCAGATCCCCGAGGCGAGGGTGGCGGAAGACGTCGGCGACGGTCAAGTGCAGTTTGGTGCGTTGCCAAGTCAGGGCTGCCAGGTGCATCGCAGCCACCGAGTCTCCTCCGAGCTGGAAGAAATTGTCCTGCACGCTCACGCTGTCGGCGTCCTCAAACCCCAGGGCATCCACCCACAGACGCTGTAGTGTACGCTCCATGTCAGTGGCAGGGGCGACTTTCTCGCGCCCCTCAAGATACTGCTGCATGGTCTCGGCGGACATGGCAGCCAGCTGCTCGCGCAATGCTCGTCGATCCAGCTTCCCGGAGAGATTCCGCGGCATGTGGGCGACGGGGACGTATGCGCTGGGGATCATGTGTGTCGGGAGCACCTGGAACAGGGCGCTGTGGAGATCCTGAAATGCCGCCTGCATCGTCTTCGTGGGTGGCACAGCATTGCTCGTACCCGCCAAGGGGGGGGTCTGCACATCTTTCTCCTCCTCCTCGTCTCTGCTGAGAATTCTGCTCTCCGGCATAAACTCGATAGCAGCCACCAACACCGGCGAGACCTGGGCCCCGCGCTGAAGCAGTACGGCCGCCACGAAGCGGGTCTCAGCCAGATACCGGACGATCTGTTGTTCGATCTCCCCTATCTCAACCCGCTGGCCGCGGATCTTGACTTGCGTGTCGCGGCGCGCCACATAAACGAACGACCCGTCGTCCTTCTGGCGGACAATATCCCCACTGCGGTAGACCCGTCGTCCAAGGGTCAGTCCGAATCGGGCCATGAATCCTAGGTCTACAAGGAACTGTGACTTCGTTTTCTCGGCATTGTTCAGGTATCCGCGCGCCAGCTGCGGTCCCTCGATCAGCAGTTCTCCTGGCGCGCCCACAGGGCACAATCGATTGGGGTTGTGGGGATCAGCCACCCACAGGCGCGTGCCGATGGGCGTGCCGATGTTGTGGATCTCGTCGATGTTCTGTACCGGTCCGGCCGCCGAAGAGAAGATGGAGCACTCCGAGGGACCGTAGCAGTTGAAGAGGTTGACCTTGGTCCGCCAGCGATCAGTCACCTCGACAGTCGCCGGCTCTCCGCCCAGAACGAGCGTGCGCAGGCTGGGGGTCTCCTCGGGCGTGAAGAGCCCGGCCACGGTGTAGGTGGTGGCCAACGCGTTGACTTGGGTCTGGCGCATGAACGCTGTCAGCTGGCGCATGTCCAGCCGGTCTTCCTCAGACGGCACGCAGCTCAGCCCGCCCCAGGCCCAGGTTGTAAAGTAGTCTTCGATCGTGCCGTCGAAGGTGTGCGCTGCGTACTGCAACTTGCGCGTATGTGGGCCGAACCCATACCGCGTGCCGTGGGCCCGGATGCTCGTACATAGGGTTCCATGTTCGAGCACGGCGCCTTTAGGGGTCCCTGTGGTCCCGGAGGTGTAGATAACCCAGGCAGCATGGCTTGGGGTGACGCTGACGGGGGGAAAAAGTGCGACACCATCGTGGGTAGGGGCCGTTGTGGACAGACCCTCGAAAAGCTTCGAATCGACTACGAGAAGTGAGCAATCGACATGCCCGTTCAAACGGTCATATTCCGGGCCATCCACCAACGTGATGCTCACTGCAGCGTCGCCGAGAATAGTCTCAATCCGCTGGACGGGGTGGCTCACGCTCAAGGGCACCACAACTCCCCCGGCCTGGAGGGTGGCCAGTAGGGCAACCCCCGCCCATTTGGACTTGGCCATCGATACGCCCACCATCCGCTCTGGTCCTACCCCTAATGCAACCAGGCGGTGGGCCAGAAGATTAGCGAGGTGCGTCAGTTCACGGTAGCTGAGCTGTCCATCCCAAGCCCAAACTGCGAGTGCTGCAGGACGGACCTGTGCCTGCTCCTCCACCAGCTCGTGGATACATTTCTCCACGCGCTGGGGGACGGTGGCATTCCAGACCGCAATCTGTGCTTGATCGGCACGGCTCAGCAAATCCAGCTCTCGCAGGGACGAACTTTGGAGACTGGGGTCACAAAGCACAGTCACGATGTGTGCAAACTGGTCCAGCACACGAGTTATATATGTCGGCGAAACGACCTTCTCGTCGAATCGCGCCTGCACCCCAATGCTTGTCCCCAGCGTACACTCGACATTCAGCCCATAACTATCAAAGTCCTCTACGGCGAGGGGCAAAGCCTCAATGCCAGGGAAGTCGAGTGTCGTGTCGCTCTCGGCGGCGGGTTGAACGACCAGCAGATTACGCAGCTGCAAGGCAGGATGAGTCCGGATGCCCTGGAGCCCGGTGTGCTCGTACGCCATCATCTGGATTGCTTGCCCCTGGACCCCGCGCAGAAAGTCCGCTACCGTCTGGGTCTGTGCAACGCCGGTTTGGATACGCAGAGGCACGGTGGTGATCGTCGGCGCGATGATCTCGCTCACGCCAGGTACCGGGGCGTTGCGGCCGGAGACGTTCGCGGCGAAGACTACGTCTGGCTGGCCGGAAAATTGAGCCATGACTAGAGCCCACGCGGCGCGCAGCACGTTCGCCATGGCAATACTGCCCGGTCCAGCATTGGGGTTTATCGTGACCTCCTTGCGGATTGAAGTGCGGGCTCGGGGCTCGTAGCCCGCATGCGGCAGAGGCGGCCAGTCGGCTACCACCTCCTCCCCGGCGAGCTGCTCGTTCCAATATTGCTGGCTCTTGGTGGTATCAATTTGGTTGAGGTAGCGAATGAAGCGGGTGAAGGGGATGGAGAGCGGGATGTAATCCGCAGCATTATAGACGCGAATAAGCTCCTGGCATAGGAGACGCACTGTAAAGCCATCGTAGATGCTGTGATGCGCCGTCCAGACAAACACCGGATCACCGGACGGCGGATGAACCAGGCCATACCGTGCCAGAGGCGCTCCGAGCTGGATGCCGGCCGCTTCATCCTGCTGGAGGTACTCGTCCAGGCTGGAGTAGTGGTGCCAGACGATCGTGTCTCGCACCACCACCTGCCATGCGCCCTCGCGGTCGATAACTGCACGGGTTCGCAGCACGGGGGTATGTGCAGCCAGGGTCTGCCAGGCTGCCTGGAAACGGGGAAGGTCGATCTCGGGGGACAGCGCGTACATTTGCCGACTAACATACGCCGACGACTGGCGGGCAGTGCTGGCCAGAAGGCCCTCTTGCAAGGCTGTACATGGATAGACGTCCTCCACCTGGTCCACGGCCACTCCACACTGCTCGGCGATGAGAGCCAGGCCCGGCGCTCGCGTCTCGGGATTGGCATTGATAGCGTGTTCCCAGAGGGTGAATGGCGACGGGTCTTGCACCTCAACTTTACCACTTGTCTCTTCTTTCTCACTGAGACGCTCCTCGATAACGCGCGCGAGGTCCGCCAGCCGCGGGTGCTGGAAGATATCCGCCACAATCAACCTCCACTTCTTGTGCGTGCGGGTGGCGGCGGACACCAGGCGCATGGCCGTGACGGAATCACCTCCCAGCTGAAAGAAGTTATCATAGGCACCGACGTCCGTGATGGGCACCCGGAGCGCCTGAACCCATAGCTGCTGCACGGCAGTCTCCATGGGGGTTGAGGGCGCTACCTTACGCAGCTCCCTCCCCTCCCCGCCCTCTTCGTCATCCGCCGTATATTGGGCCAGACTGCTTGACGAGACTCCGTTGAGGAAGACCTGCACAGCTCGACGATCCAGCTTCCCTGAAAGATTAAGCGGGATCGCCGTGACCGGCACATACATCGCAGGCACCATATATGTCGGGAGGACGTCGAGCAGCGCTTGACGCAGGGCCTTGAATGTGGAGCGCAGAGCCGGCGTGGGAGGCAGGGTCTCTAGTACTGCATCCTCAGTCTCTTCACCTTCCTTGCGGAGCTCGATAGCAGCCACCAGAGACATCTTGGTGTCGTGCTCGAGCAGATGCACCACGGAGGTCTGCGCGTCGGCCAACTGCTGCATGATCTGGTGTTCGATCTCGCCAATTTCCACGCGTTGGCCCCGGATCTTGACCTGCGTGTCTCGTCGTCCGAGGTAGGTGAAGGATCCATCCGCGTGCTGGCAGACTAGATCGCCGGTGCGATAGATGCGATAGCCCGAAGGCAAAGACAAGAAAGCCGGCGGGACCACAAAGGCTGCGGCCGTCTTCTGAGGGTTATTGAGATACTCTCGGGCCATCAGCGGGCCCTCGATCAGCAATTCTCCCGGGGCACCGATGGGACACAACTGGTGATGACTGTGCGGATGGACCACCCAGTGACGCGTGGCCATGGGGGTGCCAATTGCGAGTGCCTCCTCAGGGCGCGACAGCGGTCCATTTGCAGTGCAGACCGAGCCCTCGGACGGGCCGTAGGTGTTGTAGATGGCGACGCCGGGCTGATTCCAGAGCGCGATGACTTCCGGTGTTAGGGCTTCGCCGGTCAAGGCCAGCGTGCGGAGCGACGGGGCGTCCGCGGGAGACAGCAATCGGGCCACGGTAGGGGTCAGACTGGCGAAATTGACCTGCATCCTGCAGATGGTGGCGGCGAGGGCATTGAGCCGGTCACTCTCGGACGGGATACACACGCAGCCACCGTAGATGAGTGTGGCCGACACATCCGAGATACTGACGTCGAAGGTAAACGGCGAGAACTGCAGTGCGCGCGTCTCGCTGGTGATCTTCATCTTGCGGGCCTGCGTCTGCATGCTCGTACACAGGCCACCGTGCTCCAAGACCACGCCTTTCGGCGTCCCTGTACTGCCCGAGGTGTAGATGATCCAGGCGGCGTTGTCGGGCGACACGGTGGTCGAGGGAGCGCTGGTCTGCACCGGCAGGGCCGTGCGAAGGCTGGCGTCGACGACGATCAAGCGAATAGGGAGGGCCATGGGGCTGAGTCGCGCGTGCTGCTCTTCGTCCACGAGGATCACATCGGCCGCGGTGTCGTGGACAATGACTCCAATTCGCGAGAGAGGATGCGTCACCCCGAGAGGCACGATCACGCCCCCCGCGAACAGTGTGCCTAACATTGCCACAATTGCCCATCTCGACTTATCCATGCACAAACCGACCTTCATCTCGGGACCGACGCCGATGCTGACCAGGAAGTGCGCCAGGCGAACCGCCTCGTCGAACAATTCTTGATATGTCAGGTCCCCATCCCAGGCACACACGGCTGGGGCGTTAGCGCGTGCGTGCACCTGATTGCGGAATAGCTCGTGAATGGTCCCATCAACACGAGAGATGTCGACTTGTGCATTGTGCTCAATGATCAGCTGTTGGTCCGCTGGGCTGATCAGATTCAGTTCGCCCAGACGGCGGGATCGGACGCAGGCAGGGTTATATAACTGCTGGACGAGGTGGATGAGATGCGCGAGGATCCGGTCCACCTGGGGTGTGGGCACGATGTGTTCATCGTACCGAATGGCGACACGTAGGTCGGTGGGACTCAGCGTGCAGTCCACAGTCAGGGCATGGCTATCGAATTCCGTGCCCGCCCCGCTGGTTGTCAACGGCCGGACGCCGGGGAATTGGAGCAGGGCATCGGCCTCGTCGGCGGTCTGCACCACCAGCACATTTCGCAGGTCGAGTGCCGGGACAGACTCTGGCGGGATGAGGGCCTTGATTGTCTGGAGCCCCGTATGCTCGTAGTCGATCATTTGCGCGGCCTGCTCTTGCACCGCGGCGAGAAACGAGGTCACCTCTTGCGTCCAGTCAATGTGCACACGCACAGGTACGGTAGTAATTGTAGGCGCCACAATGCTCTCAATCCCTTGCACCGGCGCATTCCGACCCGATACAGTGGCGGCGAAGATGACATCGTCGTGGCCCGAGTATTGGGCCATCAGCAGCGCCCAGGCAGCCCGCAGCACGTTGGATGCAGTCACCGTGTCGCCGCCGGACCCGTGGGCAGGCAGCGAGACTTGTCGTGTCCGTTCCAACCCCGGACGAGGCCGATAGTCGACATGAGGCAGGGGAGGCCAGTTGCTCATCACGTCTCCTTGGAGCTGATGTGTCCAGTACGCCGCCCGATCCTGTGCTCTACCATTATCATTCTCCTCTTCCTCCTCCTGGTCGCGAAGAAACCGGAGAAATCGAGTGAACGGCACCGAGGAGGGCACATCGCTGGTCTGGAAGATAGTCGCAAGATGTCGATACAGCAGAAGGGTGCTCCATCCATCGTACAAGCTGTGGTGGGCTGTCCACACAAAGAACCGCCCGCCGGACTCCTGGTCGTTCACCAACCCGTATCGCGCAAGCGGCGTTCCCAGTCCCATTTCCTCCTGCTGGTCGGCGCGCAGATAGTCTTCGAGACTGCTGCTATGGTGCCAGACAATCTCTTCGTCAAGGACGACCTGGTGCAGGGCCGTGGCAGACTCGCTGCCGACGACAATGCGTGTCCGGAGGATAGGCATCACGGCTACCAGCGTCCGCCAGGCGTCCTGGAAGCGATCGAGATCTAGACCCGGGTCAAGCGTGAAGGTCTGGCGATTGACATACGCCGAGGACTGTCGACCTGTAATGGCCATGAGTCCTTGCTGCAGGGGCGTACATGGATAGACGTCTTGGATCTTCTCCACGGCTGTCCCGCATTGCTTCGCGATCTCCTGCAGCTGCCCTTGCACCTGCGCCTCGTCAGCGTGGTCAACACCCAACCATAAGGAGAACCGCTCAGGATCAGCATCCTCCCGAGTCTCTGTGCTCTCAGCCTGCAATCGGGTGCTCAAGCGTTCTGCCAAATCCACCAGTCGGGGCTGTTGGAAGAGATCCGCCACAGTGACTTGGAGCTCGCGGCCCGCCGCGCTCGCCACCATGCGCATCGCGACCACCGAGTCGCCGCCAATCTGGAAGAAGTTGTCGTGGAGATTGATCTGCGAGACAGGCACGCGCAATGCGGTAGCCCAGAGGTTCTGCAGCTCGCGCTGAAGGGGCGTGGCCGGCTCGACGCCGACCTCCTCGCTCGTTGATAGATAGGGCTGGCGATCCGGCGGGGAGATGGCCGTCACTAGATCTCTGATGGCGCGTCGATCCAGCTTGCCCGAGGCATTCAACGGCATCTCTAGAATTGGGAGAAACACCGCTGGCACCATGTACGTCGGCAGCAGCTGGAACAGGGTGCCGCGCAGCCGTCGTAGGGCCGTGTTGAGGGCCGGCGTGGGCTGCAGTAACCCATGCGCCAGGACAGCTCCCTCGCGATGAGCCACGCCTTTTTGGAAGTCCACCACCGCGGTCAGACTGACCTGTTCGGCGCCTGGGTCCTGCACTAGTTCTACCGCTACGGACCGTGCACCCGGCAGCTGCTGGGTGATTTGATACTCGATTTCGCCGACCTCGACCCGCTGGCCGCGGATCTTGATCTGCGTGTCGCGTCGGCCGAGGTGGGTAATGGATCCATCCTCATTCTGACGCACCAGGTCTCCCGTCCGATACATGCGTCTCCGTCGGTGGGCTGGGGGCGTGGCTGGGTCGTCATGGAGCCTAAGCTGGTGGAGAAAGGCCGGCTCGACGACGAAGGCCGCTCGGGTCTTGGCCTCATCGTTCAGATACTCGCGTGCCAGCAACGGTCCTTCAATCAGAAGCTCGCCGGGCGCCCCGATGGGGCAGAGCGTGTGATAATCGGCCACGTCGACGACCCACAGCCGTGTGCCCATGCCGGTGCCGATGATGGCGGCCTGCTTGGGATCGGTCAAGGGTGGACTGCAAGTTGAGTGGATCGAGCATTCCGATGGGCCGTAGGCGTTCAGTACAGTGACATAGGGCAGCCACTGCGCGACCACGTCTGCCTTGACCGGCTCGCCGACGAGGGCCAGTTGCTGCATCGATGGTACGTCCTGGGGATGAATCAACCGGGCCACCGTTGAAGTTAGGGTTGCGAACGTCACCCCCATCGTTTGCATCGCCCGCGTCAGGTTGCTCATGCGATCCGCCTCGCTGGGCACACATACCACGCCGCCCCAGGTGAGGGTGGTGAAGTAGTCTTGAATACAGGCATCGAAGGTATGAGCAGCGAACTGCAGCATCCGCGTGTGCGACCCCATACCAAACCGGGCCCCATGGGCCTGGATGCTGCTGCACAGAGCGCGATGTTGCAGGACCACTCCCTTGGGCTTCCCTGTACTGCCTGACGTATAGATGACCCAGGCCGCGTTCTCCGGGCTAACAGTCGCATGCAGGATGTCATCCTGCAGCGGCAAGGTGTGCAGCAAAGTGTTATCCACCACAACAAGCTCTATATTCTCGGAGAGACTCGCGAGTCGGTCTCGCTGCTTCGTATCAACAAGGATAATTTGCGCCTTCGTGTCCACCAAGATACCGGCCAAACGAGCCGGGGGATGGGCCACCCCCAGTGGGACGACAACTCCGCCAGCTTGGAGCACCGCAAGCATGGCCACGCCAGCCCATTTAGACTTATCCATACACACCCCGACCATAGTCTCTGCGCCCACTTGCAGACCATGCAGATACCAGGCCAGCTGGTTCGCTTGGGTCGCCAGTTCTTGATAGGTCAAATTGCCGTCCCAGGCGCAGATAGCAGGGGCATCAGGGTGTTGGGCGACTTGCTCTGCGACGAGGTGATGAATGCACCGCTCATTGCGCGGCGGCGCGCCGCAATTCCACTTTAGAATGGTAGCCCTATCCTCGTCGCTGACAAGGGAGATATCGCCCACTCGCTCACGGCCGGAGCGGGCGCTGTAGAGCTGCTGCACGACATGTTCCAAGCCGCGCACCAGTCGCTGGACGTGAGGACCCGGAATCACATTCTCGTCGTAGCGCGTCTCCACGGTGATGGAGTCCTCGCCGAGCGAGCACTGCACCGTCAAGCCGTAGATGTCGAAGCCCTGCAGATTCACCGGCAGCGCCTCCAGACCGGGCAACTCAGCCCCCTCATCGCCCCAGTCCGCCTGGATGGCCAGCAGATTGCGCACCTCGAGCACGGGGCGCAGCGCGGGCACCAGCTTGCCAATCCCGTGCAAGCCGGCGTGCTCGAACTCCATCATCTCCGTCGCCTGCTGTTGCACCGCATGCAGGAAGTCATGCACTGACTGGTCGGGGTCGACGTCGACGCGCACCGGCACGGTGGTGATGGTCGGCGCCGCCAGTTCGGCCACCTGCCACACTGGCAGATTGCGGCCGGCGAGCGTCATCCCGAACACCACGCGGTGGCCTTGACCCGCCTGTTTGGCCATGACCATCGCCCATGCGGCGCGGATGATGGTGGGCAGCAGCGAGGCGGGGTGGTGGTGGCTCGTCGAGCGCGGCAGGCGCATCGTGTAGACGTCGCGGTGCATGGGCCGGGGCTGATAGTCTGCCCGGGGCAACGGGGGCCAGTTGACGACCAGGTCTCCCTGGAGCTGCGTCGACCAGTAGTGAGCGTCAGAGGTAGGGTCCCGGCGCAGCAGATGCCGGATGAACCGGGTGTATGGAACCGTGGGAGGGATACGGTCATGTAGGTAGATATCAACTAGACGTCGGTACATCAGGGCAGCGCTCCACCCGTCGTAGACGCTGTGATGCGCCGTCCAGACCAGAAAGCGTTCGTTTGGATGCTGTACCAGCGCAAAGCGCACCAGGGGCTGGCCGAGTCGGATGCCCTGCGCCTCATCGGCAGCCACATACTGGTCGAGGTCGGTGCTGTGGTGCCAGACCAGGTGCCGTCGAACCACCACTTGCAACGATCCGCCCTGGCTGCCCTCCTCCGGGTCGACCAGAATGCGCGTGCGTAGGATGGGGGTTACAGCGGCCAAGGTGTGCCAGGCTGCCTGGAAGCGATCCACGTCGATTGAGCTGCCCAAGCGGTACACCTGTCTACTCACGTAGGCCGTGGGCTGGTGGGCGGTGATGGCGATGAGGCCTTCCTGGATCGAGGTACAGGGGTAGATGTCCTCGATTTCCTCCACCGTGACACCACATTGTTGGGAAATGCGCGCGAGTCGTTGTTGAAGAGTGCGTCCGTTCGATTGCGCGTCTTCAGGCACTTGCCACAGGGCAAAGGGTTCCGGATCGGCCTCTTCGGTATGCTTCTCCGTGATCTCCATGGCCCGTCCTTCCAGAGCCCGGGCGAGATCCGAGAGAATGGGATATTGGAAGATTTCCGCCACCGTCAGGTGGTGTTCGCGCGCCTCGGGGAGCGCCACCATGCGCATCGCGGCGACAGAATCACCGCCAATCTGAAAGAAGTCATCCTCGCGGCCGATGGTGTCTGGCGCAACGGCCAGCGTTTCGGCCCACCAGTCACGCAACCGTTGCTCCATCTCCGTCGAGGGCGCTGCTTTAGGCCCTGTGTTCGGCATGTATTGTTGCAGGTCTGATGTCGAGAGGCTGTCTAGATATGTGCGTAGGGCCCGCCTGTCGAGCTTCCCCGAGGCATTGGTGGGCATCGTCTCCATTGGGATGTACAGCGTGGGCACCATGTACGTTGGGAGAGACTGTAGCAGCTTCTTCCGCAGGTCTTCTGCAATGGAGCGCAGCATGTCGCCTCCGTATGAAGTATTCCCGGCGAAATCCATTGCGGCCACCAAGTAGATCTGAGCGCCGCGCTCCACCAGCTCTACCGCGACGATAGCCAACCCCGGAAGATGCTGCGCAATGTTATACTCAATATCGCCCACATCCACGCGTTGACCGCGGATCTTGACCTGCTGGCTATTGCAACGGCCGAGATAGAGCAGGGATCCATCCGGGTTCTGACGGACCAGATCACCGGTCCGATACATACGACGTCCGGTCATCGGGAGACCTAGCTGCTTTATAAATCGCGGGTTAACGACGAAGCTCGCCGCAGTCTTGGCTTCGTCGTTGAGATAGCCACGGGCCAGCAGGGGCCCTTCGATCAGCAGCTCGCCCGGGGCGCCGATGGGACACAGAGTCTGGTAATCTGTCGCCTGCACGACCCAGAAGTTGGACGCCATGGGCCGGCCAATATTGCGGGCCTCATCGATGTGGAATAAGCGTTGGCTGTTTGAGACCACAATGGAGCATTCCGACGGACCGTAGGAGTTGAACACGCTCGTGCGTCGGGCCCAGGTTGATAGAATAGCGGGCTTTAACGGCTCTCCACTCAGGGCCAACGTGGTCAGTGAGGGCACAGTCGCCGGGGAGAGGGTGGCGGCCACCGTGGATGTCAGTTCCACGTAGGTGACCTCCATGCGCGCAGCTGTCGCAGCTAATGCGTTCATGCGCTCCTCTTCAGACGGCACGCAGACACATCCACCGGCCTGCAGGGTGCTGAAGATGTCGCATAAGCTGACATCAAAGGTGTAGGCCGCGAATTGCAGCGTCCGTGTATATTGATCGATCCCCACAGCGGCCGCATGGGCTGTGAGACTGGTACAAAGCGACCGGTGCTCCAGCACGACCCCTTTCGGGGTTCCTGTACTCCCTGACGTATATACCACCCATGCCGGGTTCTGTGGCGTGACTCCCGTGTGAGGCGCTTCTGGCTGGGGTGTCAGACTCGCCATCAGAGTGGCATCAACAACCAGCGTCTCAAATTCGTCGTCCCCCAGCCGAACCTGCTGGTCCTGGTCGACGATAATCACGAGTGGGCTGGCATCTTGAACAATACCCTGCAGGCGAGCCAGTGGGCTACGCACCGACAAGGGCAGGACTGCAGCGCCCGCCTGGAGAATGGCCAACATGGCCACCACCGCCCACTTAGACTTGTTCATACACAGTCCCACTGTCTGTTCGGGGCCGACACCCAGGCCGACCAGGTAGTGGGCTAAGGCGATACTTTGGCTTGCTAAATCAGCGTACTGCCACCGGCCATCCCATGCGTCGACTGCAAGGGCCGTCGGCCGCACCCGCACCTGGTCTGCAACCAAATCGTGAACACACCGGTCCACCGAGGCAGGCACGGTGGCGTTCCACTCCAGGAGCTGCTGCCGTTCGGATGAAGAGATCCCCAATGCCTCCTGCAGGAGCTGATCCCGGGCCGACCCACGGCTGAGTTCCTGCACCAAGAAGGAGAACTGGTCCATGACCTTGGTCAGGTCCGCAGGGGCAATCACCTCGTCGTCGTACATGACCTCCACCGCCACAGCCTGGCGCCCCAAAGTACACTCCACGTTGACGGCATAGCTGTCAAAATCCTCTAGGGGTAGCTGCACCGGGCTGAGTCCTGGGAAGGCCTGGTAGACGTCGCGTTCGGAGGCGGGCTGAATGATCAGCAGGTTCTGGAGAGTTAAGGCCCCGCTCAATTCCGGCAGCATAGTCTTTATCGTCTGCAGCCCGGTATGCTCGTACTCGATCATGTCCGTGGCGTGGCGCTGCACGGCCTGCAGGAATGCGCCGACTGTCTGCGTGCGATCAATGCGGATGCGCACGGGGACGGTGGTGATCAGGGGGGCGGCGATCTCGGCGACCTGCGAGACAGGGGCATTTCGGCCCGACAGGGTGGCTGCGAAGATAATATCGTCCTGGCCGGTGTACTGGGCCAGAACGAGCGCCCAGGCGGCGCGGAGGATATGCGACACCATGACCACGCCCTGCTCAGCGGCGTCGTGCATCAAGATATCGCCCTTGAACTGGGCCCGGGGACTAGGCTGGTAGTTGGGGGTGGGCAGCGCCGGCCAGTGCGCCATCAGATTGTCCCCCTGCAGTTGGTCATGCCAATACCTGGCGGCGAGAACCGGATCTTTCCCTTCCACGTAGCGCACGAAGCGCGTGTAGGGGGTTAAAGGGGGCAGCTGGTTGTGGAAGTATATGGCGGCGAGGCGACGGTAGAGGAGCACTGCACTCCATCCATCGTAGACACTGTGGTGGGCAGTCCACACAAAGATCGCCCCCTCGCCGTTCGTGTCCTTTGAGCTGGAGATGAGACCCCACCGGGCCAAGGGCTGCCCGAGCTGCATGCCTTCTTTGCGATCCTCCGCCAGATAGCTTTTCAGGGAGGTGCCATGTCGCCAGGGGATGTGTTTGCGGCTCACCACCTGCAACGCCCGGCCGCTTGGGCCCACACAGATGCGGGTGCGCAGAATGGCGGTTCTGGCGATCAAGGTTTCCCAGGCCGCCTGGAACCGATCGAGGTCGATGGTGGGTGCCAGGGTAAATGCGCGGCGGTCGACGTAGGCTCCGGGTTTGCGGGCAGTAATGGCCATCAATCCTTCCTGCAACGGGGTGCACGCGTATACATCTTCAACCATATCGACTTCAATCCCGCATTGCTTGGCCACCTGCTCCAATAGTCGGGGTTCTTCTTCGGGACTTGCCTGGCTGTAGTCCTGCCACAGGCTGAAGGGTTCGGATTCGGCTTCCTCGAGTCGCGAGGCTCTCGTGAGCATCAGAGCTGTGGGTTGTGCATCGTCTCGCGACGGTCGTACTTTCACAGTCGAGAAGAGTTCCGAAATGCTGGTGGCATTGATGATCGCGCCCGTCTGAACCTCCATTCCACGCTCCTCACAGCGCGCAATCAGGTTGATAGCGGCTATGGAGTCCCCGCCCAGTCCGATGAACGACTGCGACACATCTAACCTGTCGACCTCGATGCTGAGAGCCTCGGCGCAGATGATCTGGAACTCCTCTTCGTGGGTGGTCGCCCTTGGGACGTCGATGAGAACTCTCGTCTCCGTCTCATTCTCCGGGGACTCGAGAGCACTGTTTTCCGGGGTCATGATGTTTGTGGGGTGAGTTAGAGTTACTTACTATTACTTACGGGTATCGAAGAATAGGTTGAGTATCGAGGAAAGGAAGAGGCACACAGAAAGACCCTCTCTGATGCTGATGCTGATGACTCGTGCGCTAGATTTGTCAGATGCGCTGCCCGTGAGAGGACCGGGTCGACGACAAGGGACCTGGAATTTCCGCGACTGAACGTGGAAAGATTGTTGAATCAATCATCCAGGAGCAGGGCATTGATCCTCCTATATTGCCCAGTGGACGCTATCGCTCGGAGGATTCATGATCGCTGCGAAATAGCCTCATAGGAGACCTGGACCAGACCGATTGCAGACTTGACTTAGGGCATGCCGGCTGCCACATGGTGAAGGGTCAGCCGATGGGGCCGCGGTCAACGTGGTTCCCCACTCTTCATGTCTTCTTTTCTGGTGTTCTGCTTTACTGCTTTTCTTTTCCTTTATCCTCATTCACTGCCTAGTTCAGCCGCACTATTCGTTGTTTTCACTTGGCTGTGGCTGAAATCGGGGTGGATGGTGGCCTTAGTCAGCGACGGCTCTCGGATGTAGCCTGCGTTGCTTGTCGAGGGCTGAGTCATGCTTCAAGTCACTACTAGGTAGGTACTAGTAATCAGAGATATGGAAGTAATCCGAGCAGTGGTAAATGCTGGGCCCCTAGCCTCTCGCTTTATCTTTCGTTTGTGTTTTTTATTTGTTGTTTTTCGTCCTTTATTTCATCTTGGTTCTCTTGCCCGTAAGTCGCTCGGAGCTGCCTTTTGCGGTTGCGATAACTTCTACCCGCCATTTCAGGCCTCGTCGACACACCACAAAGAAGTCAATAGTCATCGGTAGAGAGTTGGGTATTTATCATCGTTTACTCTTTCTATGCCGCAGGGCACATTTCAGTATTTTTGTGTTGGTGGGTGGGTTACATAAACTCAAGGCCGTAGCTGGGTGCAGAATATATATCCGGGTTGCCTAGTAGATTTACCCAAGACTGTAAACCGGAGATAGTATGACAGACCACCAGTAACTTATTACTCCATGCCTAGGACGTCTGGTGCATGGCAGGTCAAGAGGTAAGACTGGCAACCAAGCCTTCCTCGGTTATGCTGGCAGGAACTGCCCTGATGGCGCCAGCCCTAAGTATCGCCCTGCCAGCAATGACCTCGACGGGACCTTCTCCCCATTTCTCTCGAAGTCTTAGAGCGTTCGTCGCAAAGACGACCAGCAAAAGAGTTTGCATTCTTGCAACAATTGATTGACACAGTTTCATGTGCATGCTCCTACAGTATGCTGCCTGAATTACTCCTCGCGGGGGTTCCGAGACTGCTACTACACGCAGCCATCGGCATCACCATCGTTCTCCTTTTCTACCAGCTCGTACTGGCGGACTCGCGCCAACATCGTCAGTTCTGGCAGAAGCAGCCATGGGTAGGCATTCGCGTCGAGTGGTTTTCCAGATTCCGGGCCTCGCTGCGCACCATCCGCGGCATCCGGCAGATGCTAGAGGAGGGCTATGAGAAGGTTGGTCGGTTCCCTCGCGCGACGTCTCTCTCACGTATTTTGTCTCACTCCACTAACGTGCACAGTACTCAAAGCATGGCCGGGCATTCGTGCTGCCAACCATCGCGGAAGCGCCCTGGGTCGTCCTGCCGCCGAGCAGCATGCGCGAGCTGCTGGCGAAGTCGGACCGGGAGCTGGACCATGAGATCATCCACGCCGAACAATTGCAGCACTACTACACTCAGGGCCCGCTGGGATGGCACGCGGTGCAGGTGCCCCTCCAGTTCGACCTGGTGCGCCGGCAGCTGACGCGCCAGCTGCCGCTGGTGCTCCCCATCATGGCGGATGAGGTCGACCGCAGCTTCCGGCAGTACTGGGGCACGCGACACACAGCACCGACGGAGGTTGAGGTGAAGGTATTCGAGACGTGCACGCAGATCGTCACCCGCGTGGCCAACCGGGTTTTCGCTGGGCCGGACATCTGCCGCAGCGAGGCCTTCCTGCACCACTCACGCCAGTATTCCGAGGGTGTCGCGCGCGCAGGCATCATCATCCGCCTGTTACCGCGGTGGCTGCGTCCGCTGCTCGCCCCGCTGATTACGTATCCCAATCGCAAGAACCTCCAGATCTGCGTGGACATTTGTATGCCGGCCGTGCAGGATCGGCTGCAGAAGACCCTGGTGCACGATCCCGCCTGGGAGGCACCGGTTCGTGGACATTCTTCTATGCCCGTCTCCTCACCCTCAAGGAGCATCCATCCCCTCTAGACATAGGGCTCCAAAGGTTGACGGTTTTACAGGTTGACGGACTCCAATGGCTCCTCGAGGAGTGCGTGAAACGCGATGACCCGCGCGAGATCGACCCGCGGCTGATCACGCAGCGCCTGCTCATGCTGAATTTCGTGGCCATCGAAACCATGGCTATGTCCATCACCCACACGGTGATCGACCTGTACTCTGCCCCGGATTGCGAGACCTTCGTGGCCCGGCTCCGCGAGGAATGCGAGCGCGTCTGGCGCGAAGAGAACGAGCCGCTGAAACCGCAACCGCAGTCTTCGTCTCCGCCACAGTTACACCCCCAGCCAGACCAATGGACCAAAGCCGGCCTGGACCAACTGGTACGAGTGGACTCGACGATCCGGGAATCGATGCGCGTCTCAGATCTGTCGTATATCGCCGTGCCGCGCATGGTGGCGCCGGCCGCGGGACTGGATTTCGACCCGGGATTGCATCTCCCGCGGGGCGTGCGCGTGTGCGTGCCGGCGCATGCCATCCATCGCGACCCGCTCAACTACGCCGATCCATTGACCTTCCATCCGTTCCGGTTCTGTGACTTGCAGGATACTGCTGCCTCCGACCGAAAGAAAGCGCTGTCCATTGCGACAACGACCGATGCCTTCCTGGTCTTCGGGCACGGGCGACATGCCTGCCCGGGCCGGTTCTTCGCGGCCCAGACGATGAAGCTTATGCTGGCGTATCTGGTGCGGCACTATGACGTAGAGCCGATTGACCATGGGCCCGAGAAGGAGGTGCAGGTTGGGACGGCGAGGCCGAGTGCCCGGCTTTGTCTGCGGGTGCGTTATCGGGACTGATGGGTGGGGTGGAGGGAGTGGAGGAGTAGAATGTTTGTGGGAGGTCTTCAGTGGGGAGACTACAGTAGTGGCTTTGGAGCTATATACGCGGTGATCTCTTCAGACATCATCGAATCAGATCTTTTCCTACCTGCTAGCACAATGACAAAAAGCCAAGTTATACATCCGAGCGCTGTACCATCTCTATCTGACTGGAGCCAGTCTCGACACGCTGCAGCTTCAGCTGCTGCTGGGCGGAGGCGTTCCAGCGCTCACGCGAAAACACCAGCCCCGGATGGAAGGCCGTCATGGCGCCGCAGGCCAGAATCATCATCACGCCTTCGAGGACCATGAACGCGACCTGGTCGTTTGCGAGCGCGCTTCCGAATCCCCCCTTCAGTTCGGCGACGCGGAAACACGAGCGGATGAAGATGGTTGTGGTTGCGACGACCAGACCTGGAGGAGTGTTAGCTGGTGGCTGGGTGGATGAGAGACAGAGGACAAGGGCAAGCAGACGCACTGATCAAAAACCCCCTCCATTTCCACCCAGCGTGCCAGTCCACGGGTAGCAGCGAGCCCGACCCCTGGGTCTGGTGCCGGCGCATTCGGAGGGCGAAGTCGCCCGCCAACGCCATGAAGGCTACCAATGAGACTACCTGGCACGCCAACCCGGCGATCATTATGTTAATGCCGAGGTCGCTGAGGCTGGTGTTGTCCGTGCCGGCGGTGGAGGTGATGGCGCCGCCAGCGGATTGCAGGATCAGACACACAAGATCACAGGCGATGAAGACCTTGGAGTACGTGGCGGGGGCGAGGCGCGAGCACCGGGGGTCGTACTCAATCACGACGCGTCCGAAGCACAGGTAAATCCCGGCGGAGATAAAAGCCGGCCCCAGGGTGAGGCAGATCAGGTACTGCAGGAACGCGTTGAAGGAAAAGGGGTCCTCGTGCAGGCTGATGCGCCCCGCATAGCCAATGATCTCCAGGAGCAGCCCCCCCATCACCGCCACCAGGTAGCTGGTGGTGCGGTGCCACACCCCGAGAAACAGATGAACGACCGCCGCCACGCAAAAGAGCGCCAGGAAGAGCGCGTTGCCGGCCAGCGAGGGGATGTAGTGGATCATGGCATAGTCGAGACTACACGTTTGGAGCGTGCACACAAAGGTGCTGGTGTCGGTGGTAGTGGCGTTGTTGGTCGACATGATTTCCACTGTGGAATGTAGAATGAGCGTGGTCTAGGGCAATTCTAGTAGAGTGAAAAGGAGAGGAGGGTAAAATGAGTGAATGACGCTGAAGCCTACAATGCAAGTCCCTGGCTGGGAGCAAAAAGAGAGAATGGCCGACGGACTGAATGAGAGTAAAGAGTAGGAAGAGACTGGAAACCAGTTTCGCACAAGCAGAGAAGCAGAGAACAGAAAAGCGAGATTGTAGGTTGCTTTGATGGAGAGAGAAGAGAGGCTGGCCCCGGTTCGTCAGGGGCATCCCATTTGCAATCGTGCCCTAACTCCAACCCATCGATCCGCCACTGGCCGGATCTCCAAGCCACGCACGCCCGTTGCAGCACGCACTCGACGACGAATCAGAGTGGAATAAATACCTACTATGTAGGTAGAGACGGAACTGTGCCTCTACCGTTGGAAACTCAAGACCGGATCTAAAACAGTGCCGTGGAGAGTGTGGAGGAGTGTGCGTCGGAGCGGCGGCGCGTGGCGCGCGCTACGGGAGTCAGAGCGTGACACTGATTGACACGCCGAAAAGTCTCGTCTTACTACTCCGAACTTAGTCTAGGCTCGTCTTGTCGTCCAGTCTAGATTTTTCACTGGGTACGGAGACTCCGTAGTTTGAACCTCTCAGCCTTGTCCTTGACTGGGTTGAAGAGAGCAACGCCCCCACCTCTTCTCTCCCCCCCCTTCTCCCCAATCCTCCCTTCCCCAAGCCCTCGCCTGTCTCGCGGCTCGATATCGATTTATTGACGAAACTCTCCCAAGTAACCGTAGATAGAGTGCATTGATGCTTGAGATCCCAGACCCACTACGCTCTGCACGTATCATGAGTTTTTCTCATCGCCGTTAGAGACAAGAGAAGCGGTTCTACTTCATGCCAAGACAAGAAGGAAGCAACGCGAGAAGACAACGTGAAGGCACCCTCAATAGCAACGGTGGAAAGACTGGTAATGTTTCATGCTCCAACGCACCCGACTGCGAGCAAGATGAGGAAGACTTCGGCCGGATGCAGGGCCTATGAATAGCTGCCTGTAAGTAAACAATGCCGAGAAACAAGCCAGGGATCCGCAACATCTGATTGGTCTGCTCGCTAATGACGTCACAAGTCATGATTAGGGGCAAATATCACCAATCACAACCCCGCACGCAGCAAAACCAAGCCCTGACATGCATGTCGCAGCGGAGGTCGTATATGCATCAGCAGGTTTCCAGACTCGATGGCAGCCAATGGGAAAAGACTGTGCTGACGATGAAAATAGATCTTTACATGGGAGTCAGAGTCAAAGGAATGGAAAGTACTCATATCAAAAGAGCCCGTGTCCGGCTATCCCCCGCTACATACATTCTTGCAGGTCCAAAGCTCTCTCACACTACCACACTCACAGACCGCAGCAGAAAGCCACAATGGGGTGGAATCCGTCACACGAGTTGATTGTCTTTCTCGTCATCTGTGGATGTGTGGTGTTTGTCTTCATAGGATACGCCTTGGCTCGACTGTACGGAGGCGACACCTTCGACGGGCCTGGGCTGCCGGGGATGACGCCGGAGCAGGCCTCATACATGCGAGACGTCCGACTACGGAACCGGGAGGATATGTTTCATGCTCTGCAGGGCATGGAGAAGGGGCATCGGGGGGTAAGGGACGTCTAGAGCTCTTCAAGGTATCAAGCCTCGCGGTCTCATCGTACGATGCCCACCAAGCTGATCTTGCTAATGGATGCGTGCCAGTAGAAAGGGAACGAGAATAGCTCTTATCACGCTGAGCACGATATCGCCGGACGATTATGAACATCACGAACATGAAATTTTACCGAGTTCCTCTCTTTGCGTCACTTGAGAGAGATAAACTGAAACGATACCTTGAGATATGATGACGGATTGGAAATGAAGATACGGAGGCAGGGTTGGTTCACAACGTGCATTCTTGCTTGGGTCAGGTTTTCATTGGAGTACTGGAGTCAATAGAAATGTACGCAACAAAGTTACGATGATTGAACATTGCACGTAGCCAGGGACTGGCTTTGGCTTCAATTACATCAAATCTACACAAATGGCTCCTTACTCACAGCTTCCGTTGTTGTCGATACGGCGAATAATAAATCGAAGGACCGAGCTAAGAAGCAGAAACAGGACAGACCGGCTTCACCACGCAAGCACCTCCTGATTCCCCCTACTTTCAGCCTGACGCCGGCCAAGATGGATCTCAGCCAGCGCAGAGGCCGGCACTGTCCCAAGACCATGGTCATTACAAAGCGACTGGAAAACAGTCTTGCCAAACATCTTGTACGCCGCCGCCAGCCCTTGTCGCTGGATCAAGGCCAATTCCATCTCATCCAGCACAAACGGGTACGATCGCTCGTTGACGGTGACCTGTCGACGGGGCAGGTCGATCTCAATCGCTACCCCGGTCTGCGCCGCCGCGTAGAAGTCGTCGTCTGTGATGGTGAGGCCGAGGAGACCGATGGTGGGCTGATTGCGTCCATAAATGAAGGAGAACGATCGTGCAATCACACATTTCACACCAAGACCTGCATCATCACATCCGTTAGAGCCAAGGACTTCTGCTTCCCTCGACACCATCTCTCTCGCAAGACGCACCTTTCAACGCTCGTGGCGCCTCTTCCCGTGACGAACCGCAACCAAACGCTTTCCCGGCGACGACGACATCCAGACCAGCGCGGACCTGATCGCGAAACTCAGGATGGGTCAGCTCCAAGCAATGACTCCCAAGCAGGACGTCGGTTGGACTCTCTAGAATGAAGGCGGCCGGGATAATCTAGTCCATGCGCTGTCAGCTATAGCTCTTTCGACCAGCCAACGACTGAGAAAAGCAACCCCTCCCTCGCGCGCAGACTTACCGCGTCTGTATCCACAAAATCCCCCAACCTCGAGATTCGGCTGCGAAAGACTTCAACTGGTGCGCTGTTCAATTGAGTTTGTTCCAGCTCTGGGACGGGCGTCGTTTTCGACGGGGTAGCAGCAGGGTTGCGAACGGATAAGTAGGGCTCGACCACGGGAGGCATCGGGGGTGCGACGACGGGGCTTGTATTGTTCTTGAGACGATCTCGCAATTTCCCTCGCGGCTCAGCCTTCATGCGTCGGCAGCTGGCCAATAAGGTCTGATACCTCTCGAGCGACACCTGCTGAAGAAGAGGGCGAGGGTCGGTCAACTGCATGCTAAAGGACGAGGCAGCAACGACGGCAGCGGAGCAAATATGGCCGGTGGATCCTAAACAGTCAGGTCAGATCACGCCCCACCAGAGTATCCCTTTGTCTTCATCCCACAAGTGAAAGACGAACCTGGACCCATTCGGTTCTTGAAATTGCGGTTCTGGGACGACAGCCAATTTTCGCCCGACCCCGCGCGGTCTGCTCCCATCCCCAGGCATAGACTGCAGCTCACGGCGGGGAGCGTAAATCCAGCCTGGGCGTAGATCTCCAAGAGCCCCAACGCGCGCAGGTTGCTCACGATCGGTAGACTGCCGGGGACCACCATCCGTTTCCCGCGGGCCAGCGGCAGCTCCTTCTGCAGGCCGGCTTCGAGGACCAAGGCGCCCAGGATCAGGTCTTCCTCAGTCGTGGTGCACGCGCCGATGAAACAGCCCTCGAACCGCATGTCGAGCCTCTCCGTCACAGGCACGACATTGTCCGGGGACGGGTAGAGGGCAATAAAGGATTCGACCTCCTCCAGATTGATCTGGAAGGTTGCGGCGTACGAGGCATCGGCGTCCGGTTGAAAGTACAGAGATTGCGTCCTGTAGCGAGCTTGAGGCCGATCCGAGATGAATTGGCTGGTAACCTCGTCTGGGACGAAGAGGCCGGTAATGGCACCAAGTTCCTATAGTCCCCCTCTCGTTGCGTTAGTCACCGTAAACGAATGCAGAGCTGAAGTCAGAGGGAGACCTTACGGTACACATGTTACAGATAGCAAACCGAGCGTCACAGGAAAGATAGCGCGCCCCCGTCCCTCCGAATTCCACAATCCGATCCGCCGCATGGGTGTTCCGCTTGAGGGTTTTGAGAATGTAGAGGATCACGTCCTTGCCGCGGATATACCAAGCTGGTTCGCCCACGAACTCCACACGGATTGACTCCGGGGTCTTGATCCACGTCTCCCCGGTGGCCAGCGCCGCCATCACATCGGCCGCGCCAAGTCCGATAGCGAGGGAACTGACGGCGCCTGCTGAGCAGGTGTGTGAATCCGAGCCGAGGACGAGCATCCCCGGCTCGGCTCGCTCGCGCACGAATTCCGTATGGAGAATCGTGAACTGGGAACAGGAGGGTTGATCTAGTTAGCCAGGGACAACGAAGGATAGGGCAGGATTTTGCCGGTAGCAGACATTTGAGCCCTGGTTTTCCGTCATCTTGAACTTCGTCTTCGCATCGTGCATGCCATCAATCAACTCCCGGACCCGCGGTTGGTGGTATGTCCGGGGATCCACCGTGTGATCTCCCGCCAGCCAGAACCGGTCGTTACGCCAAACGGTTGGTTCTTCGCCGATGCTAGTCATGCTGTATTTCATGCCCTAGAGGATCTCAGAAGCGGACGGGATCAGCTTCTCTACGAATCACCCAGGAAGACAAGGGCAGAGGAAGAACCTACAACCCAGGATAGCTCACTGGCAATAATCCAGTCAACCATGACCCGAATAAAGTCACCCCCTTTCAAGCCCTCCGCGGATGGCAGCGAGAAGGCGTGGTGCGCGAGGATCTTCTCCGCCAGCGTCATGGGGCGCGTGGAGGAGGCCCTGACGGACAGTGGAGAGGGCAGACCTCGGGTCCTTTCGACGGAGTTCAAGGATTCCAGCCAGGCCTCGAGAAGGTCCTGCAGCCCCTGTCGTTGTGTCTGATTAAGCGACCAGTCGACAACTGGGGTCTCAGGAAATCCCAAACCCCCGCGCTCGGTCTCCGTGTGGCACAGGTCGTGGACATATCGTAGGGTCGATGCGTCTGCGGAACGGCCGCTGGCGTCAAGCTCGGCGGCGAGATGGGTGAGAAGTGCGGTGGGACTAGAGATCACCACGATTTCAGAGTTAAGAGGGATGGTCGGGCGTTCGCAAGCCAGGTACCAGAGGGTTTGGCTGGGCTGTCGGTTTTGAATGCTGCATTCCTCTAAGTAAATCCCACGCGTGTCGGCCAGAAGTTTCACAACCGCGCGCACGAAAGCCCGCCCGTC
The DNA here is from genome assembly GCF_003184785.1 of Aspergillus japonicus CBS 114.51. Classification (NCBI taxonomy): domain Eukaryota; kingdom Fungi; phylum Ascomycota; class Eurotiomycetes; order Eurotiales; family Aspergillaceae; genus Aspergillus; species Aspergillus japonicus. Next base: position 241,660 of record NW_020291657.1, on the reverse strand, counting down.
CTCGGGGAGACTCTTGTCGTCTAAGCTCAATCCGATCCCTGGGTTGAACATTGTGTGAGTGTGCGATAATCGATACGAATTTAGTAGCTTTGCAGGGCGGGGCTTGGGCTATTCATATGCTCGGAGGAGGGGGTGGCGTCGAGGAATCAACCGGTTCGCTTACAATTAAAACCGATTTTGTGGAACGAATTCGATTTGCTTGGTTCTTTTCAAATGTTAGAATCGGGTGTCGAAGCTGAGATGATTATGATTGTGTTTCTTCACCCAACCCTAATTTGGAGGCGCTGCGTTTGAGACAGAGAGGTTGGGATCCCATTTACTTCTGATCCCAGAGAAATGCGACATGGATTCTTTCTTTTGATAGACATCATCATAAATCTGCCGCAGATACATAAATCTATGGATGGGACAATTGACTACGCGTGATCTTTCAAATACGCCACGATTGTGTCGCCGAACTCCGTCGTGGAGGCCGTACCACCGACATCTCTGGTCCGACAACCCCGTTCAATGACCTCCCTGACGGCCGTTTCGACCGCTTGAGCCGCGTCCGGCATCTCAAGTGAGTAGCGGAGCATCATGGCGACAGACAAGATCATCCCGGTGGGATTAATGATGCCTTTACCGGCGATGTCCGGGGCGGATCCTGAGCCGCATAACTGCTATCAGCGAAACAGATCCTGTCGCATACAAGAGGAGGACACTTACCGTGAACAGGCTCGTAGATGCCACGCACTCCATCGCCACCATCAGGGTCAGGAAGCGCACAGAGACTCGCGCTCGGAAGCAACCCCAAACTTCCGGGGATGGCGCTGGCTTCGTCGCTCACAATGTCACCAAACATATTACTCGTCAGAACGACGCCATTCAACGTCGTCGGCCGGCACGCCAGGGTCATGGCTGCCGTATCGATGAGCATATGCCGCAGAGTCAGGTCGGGGAACTCGGTGCGGATGGTCTGCTCCACGACGCCGCGCCAGAGTCGGCCACAGGCAGCGAGCAGGTTGGCCTTGTCCAGGCTCGTGATGGGCAAGGGGGGATCTGACGCCCGGGCCAGTCGGGCAGCCAGCCGTGTGACACGCTCGATGGCGTGCCGGTCATAGTGGTCGAGGTCCGAGGCCGCGTTGAAGGTCCCATCATGTTCCTGACGATCCCCGTAGTAGATGCCGCCGCTGAGTTCCCGAACGATGAGGAGATCTGCTCCACGGCACACGCGCTTCTTTAGACTGGACGACTCGATTAAGACAGGCGCAATAAAGTTGATCGGGCGCAGGTTGCCAAACGCGTCCATTGCTTTGCGCAGTCTCCCCAATCCGGATTCGACGGGGATTGGACTGTCTTGCCATGCCTGTGGGAGCGTCCTTTTGCATCAGCGTCTGCTGTCCTTTCCCATGGATTTCTTTCGCGATGATGATAAGACTCTTCTCACATACCGGACCACCCACGGCGCCTAGAAGGACCGCTGATGCGTTCTGTGCATCTTGCAGGGCCTCCTCGGTTACAGGGGTGCCATACGCATCAAAGGCCGCCTATTCCATCTCCGCAACGGGAACAATTAGTGGTGACATTCTTCACCCATAAATCAGCCTGTCAGGTGGATCAGAATGCGAACATACTCCCCCGAGAAGATGATGTTTGAGGTTCAGTGTGACCCTAGTCTGATATTGCCTCTGGATCTCGCCAAGAACCTGAGGTAGTCCATTGTCAGTCCTATCGCTTTGCGGATGTCCCACGAGATCCAGGGGCTCGAGTACCTTCAGGCCTTCAGCCATCACCTCGGGACCTCCGTAGTCGCCCGGGAACACCACGATATCATATGTTCTAACCATTGTGATGGTATCTATTGTAACTCTTGGTAGTATGTGACAAGTATTGTCTGTGCTACCGTTCCAGACACAAGAGCAGTACAGGAAGATGTATATGAAGTAGGCGTGTGACGGGGCTAGATGCTCTTTAGGGCTTCTGGATCATTATCTACGCTGGTCGACAATCGCGGCTGGGCTGGTTCGCAACCGACCAGGCACAGTTCAGCGAGACTATGGCTACTTTCCCGGTTCACCCAGACACAAAGAAGTAGTATCATAACTGGTAAGATCTGGTTCTGGATGTGCTTACCGATGAGTCAAGCAGAATGGCTGGTGGTGTAGCCTACAGCGGGAAACGCAGCCCTGACTAAGCAAGATGTTTTCAAGCGAAGTACTCCACACAACACAGAAAGAGATAGAAAAGGGGTGGAATGAGATTATTGTTACCGTTCATATAGCACCTCGCTCACTTGGGACCCCTTTTAACCTTTTATCCCACGTGGTAAGGGAAGACAGCCACAATGACTGGCGCTTGGTAAGCCATAGGCCGGTCATGCAGTGCCCGGCTCCCTGGCCATGTGCAAAGAAAAGAACCGCAATCCCCACCCATACGTCAAAAGGATAGAACCAGTTCGGCAGAGACCCAGTTATCCAGCCGGTCCAGGCTAAGACCGACGCACCCAACGCAGAACACACAAATGTCCACAATTTGTGCGGGCGGCCAAAGCCTGCAGAGCAAGTATGGCGGCCGGGCTCCTCCCCACGTCCACCTCCCTGACCGACAATGGCCATCCAAGAAGTTGACCAAGTCCCCCATTTGGCTGTCGACAGATCTTCGGGATGGCAATCAAGCTCTTCCCAACCCCATGGTGCGCACGAACCCAAGATTCCCCGTCCAAGGGAGAGCTCTCAGGAAGCGCACGAAAGCTAATCCGCCATGCCATGGCCATGCATGTAGACAATCCAGCAGAAATGGCAGATGTTCCGCCTGCTGGTGGCCATTGGGTTCAAGGAAATTGAGGTGTCCTTCCCCTGTGCCTCAGACACCGATTTCAACTTCACGCGCGAGCTCGTGGAGACCCCCGGGGCGGTGCCGCCAGACGTCAGTCTGGAAGTGATGACTCCCTGCCGGAAGGAGACACTCAAGCGCGCGGTCGACAGCCTCAAAGGGGCCAAGAAGGCGATCCTCTTCACCTACCTGGCAACCAGTGACAACTACTGCGAGACCATCCTGCAGCAGCCGGCGGAGACGGAGTGGTTGGCGCGGGTGACGGAGTGTATCGAGTACGCGCGCTCGATCACGAAAGACGACGCGGAGGCGCAGGACACGCAGTGGACACTGGGATTCGGCTTCGAGGACTTCGCGAATGCACGCCCCGAGGCCGCCCTGCGTCTGGCGGCGACGATCCAGGCAGCGTGGCAACCCACCCGCGACCAGCCCGTCATCTTAGGGCTTGCTTCCAGCGTCGAGGCCACCACCGTCAACGTCTTCGCGGACCAGGTCGAATATTTCGCACGCCACCTCCAGGACCGCGACACGGTCTGCATCTCGATCCACACGCACAACGACCGCGGGGGCGCCGTCGCCGCCGCCGAGCTCGCGTGTTTGGCGGGCGGGGATCGCGTCGAAGGCTGTCTCTTCGGCAATGGCGAGCGGGCCGGCAACCTCGATCTCGTGACGGCCGCCATGAACTACTTCACACAGGGGATTGAAACGGGCCTGAACCTTTCGGACTTGCCGGCCATCCGGCGCGTGTACGAGGAGGTCACTCAGCTGCCCGTCCACCCGCGGACCCCGTACTCCGGCGACTACTACTTCCGTGCCTTCTCCGGGGCCCATCAGGATGCCATCCGCAAGGGTTTGAACCGGCGCGCCGCCAATCCGTCGCGGAGTGCGTGGCGGGTGCCGTACTTGCCCCTCGACCCGGCCGATCTGGGTATCTCCTTCGACAGCGTGATCGGCGTGAACAGCCAGAGCGGCAAAGGGGGCGTGGCCTGGCTCATCCAGCAGGGTCTCGGCTTGATCCTGCCCGGTGAGTTGGCGGCCCATTTCAGTCGTATCGTCAAGGCACAATCGGTGGCGTGGGAGCGAGGTCTGGCTGCCGAGGAGGTCTGCGCGCTTTTTCTGGAGTCCTACGACCACGACGCCTCCTACCGTGCACGCATCCTCGGACGACAGCAACAGGGGTTCGGCGCACTGTTCCAGCAGCCTGCCAGCCCGCACGAGCTGGAGGATGTCACGGACGAGGCGAATCGCATAGCAACGCTCGTGTCGCAGACTCTGCAGCTCCCCTTCCGATGCCAAATGGCCGCCTTTCACTCCCTACCCGAGGAGCGGCAGCAGGATTTGGTGGTCACCTTTGCCCAATGCGTCATTGGGGATGGCCCCGAAGTTCTCTGGGGCATTTCAGTGGGTGCAGGTAAGGATGAGGCCACTTATGCGACACTGCTATCCATCATCCAGGTAAGAAGGCCCCGTCTAGTATCACTTCCGTAGGTCCGATCATGCTGATGCTTTGGTTGCATAGACACAATCTGTGCCCGTCACCGATCAGCCCTGGGCGAAGCAGGATATGAAGCACACGCTGGAATGCAATGAAATAATCTCTAACAAGGAATTTGCTCATAGTCGGTTCCAAGAAGCCATCATTGGTTGAAAGAGGAGGGGAGGGGGGATCCTGGTTTCTAGAGGCAAACCACATGTTTTCCGTGTTCATATTTCCAATCTCATTTGCTGAGTATTTTCGAATCTTCCGTGACCGCTAAGGATGTGCTGGAGATCTCTTGCCATCGAGCCACTGCCGAAAGAAAAGTGTAGAACCCTACATACGAGCTGGAATGGACAGGAAGATAAACAATATTTATTACAAAAAGGAAGTAGAGAAATTCACTGTCGCAACGCTACAATCATACTGTACTCATCCTAGCTATTCTGCTCCGGGGCTCCAACAAGACCTCAGCCATACGTGCGAACCAGCTTCTGCTGCATATATTCCAACGCAGTCAAATGATCATTGTACTCCGACTTGCAGCCGGGACGCACGAACGCGGGCAGCGTATCGACCAGCACCTCCCGATCCGGCTTCCCAAAGTAAGCCACCGAGTAGCGAGGGGCCAGCATCGCGCCGGAGTGCACATCGGTCCCCTCCGGCAGACAGACGCGGTGGTTGGCCGAGCGCAGCTGCTTGTTGGTCCAGCGCTGCAGACAGTCGCCGACATTGATGATCACCTCGTATACGTCCTCCGACTCAACGGGGATGAAGCTGCCCAGCCGGCGCTGATCCTCAACCTGCAGCCCGCCCACCGAGTCCTGCAGGAGCAGGGTCAGTGTCCCAAAGTCGGAATGCTCGCCGATGCGCTTGCCTGACCCCATCGACCGGGCCGGAATGGCCGGGTAGTGCAGCAGGCGCAGCTCGCTGGTGTTGCTCTGGTGTTTGGCGAGGAGATGGTCCGCTGGCAGCCGGAGCCCGGCAGTGATGGCGCGCAGGAGATGGCCGTGCAGTTCGTGGAATTCGTCGTAGATTCCCTCCATGAAAGGGCGGAAGCCCGGGAGATCGGTCTCGTCGACCCAGCGGTTGGGGAAGAGCTCGTCAGTGGCAGCGCCTTGGTCGAAGGATTCCTGCGAGATCGGCCGTTATCAATCTGACTTCTGGTCTGGATGTTGGCCAATGGATGATAGTCGTACATACCCGATATTCCTGGTAACTATCCGTCTGCTGCTGCCCTTGCTCGAACTTAGATATCTGCCACACGCTTTCTTGACCGATGGCACTCCAGCCTCGATGGGGATTCGGAGCAGCCGGGTGCGCTGCCTTTACTTTGATGTCGTCTGGGAGATCGAAGAAGCGTTTGTTCTGTGTGTCGTTGCTTCAATCAGCCCTCACGTCTCGCGTAGATGAGCTTGCCTCGAGGTCATATCGCATGACTTACGAATTCGAACAGCTGGTTGATCTTCTCCTTGGGAAGAGACGAGTGGCGAATCTTGGCAAATCCGTAGACACAGAGCGTTTCACACAGTTCATCACAGAATTGTTGCCGCTCTTGCGCACCGTCGCTGCGATAGCGGCGGAAATCCAATGATTTGATGGCCATAGCTGTTTAAGCTGATCTATGGGACCGTGTGCCGGGTCTTCACCCCAATATGATCAGGACAGGGTTCTGTGAGTACTGCAGATCTACAGACCTTGTAGCGGATGAGTCGCAGATCGCTATATATGCCTTTGCGGGGCCCCCAGCCTTTCGTCGCCCCCTGGCTTCGTCTGGTGGAGGTCAGACAGATCCTTAGGTCCAGTGGCCGCATCCCGGAAGTGCCTGGACCGTAACCTTTCCCATACAGCCACGGTTCATGAAGCCGGTAAGACCGAGTGAGTGCTCTGCACCTTCCAAGTGCCGCCCCCACACAGGATCCTGGATAAATTGCACTCCGATGCCGGCGCAGCTAGTAGCGCTGTTCCAGGATTAAAGGAGGCTCAGGGATAAGTCAGTCTGTAATAAATAGCCCTTTTTGTGCTCATACGTAACTATATAGTGTAAAGGCTCGGAATGCGGACCCTAAGGTTGCGTACAGATGTTGATATACTATAGGATCAAGCCCACCAGCGTGTGCAGGCATAATGAATGGTGTGGTAACCTCCTCTTCACAACATCATCCAAGAGAATCTCTTGCGGATATTCTCTATAGGGTTATGGCCTCAATCGAAATGATTTGAGACCACGGAGAGTCAGAGTAGCTCAGGCAACAAATCAAATATCGACACCCTAGTCATCTCTTCCAGAAATTCCGAGGGCTAGCCAGGTAGAGGGTGAGCCTCTCTCTACCTTCATAATCCCCGGGTCACGGAAAGAGCAGCGATCGAGTCGACATGTTATTTCCTAGATTTCAAGAAGCACCGTATATATAGCTCCAGATCAACCGGATCTAGTCGAACCAAGCATGATCGAATGCCAACAAACGGCACGTCTAACTTGATTCAGATCGCGACCTGTATTGCGAAAACATATCATGGATTCTCGTCATGGTCATCGAAAGGGAAATGATGAGCGATTGCTGATTTCTCCATCTCGGTGCTTGAATGTTCCATCAAACCATTCTTGATGCTCTGGATTACCGCCTTGCTCCGTTCAAACTCATCCTCGTCCGGAACCCAGCCCAGGGCATCGGTCCCGATGAGGTCCCTCATCTCTCCCAGCTCCTGCAGGAACTCCTGTTCCTGGCGATGGTCCTCCACGCATTTCTGTAGCTCTTCCCCCGAAAAGCGCACCGGACACTCCATCAAACCCGTCGGTGCCCCTTCATCCAGCGACATCGGCCATGTCCTGAGGACCTGCACCATCGCATACTTCAACGAGACGGAGTCTCCCTCCCAGGGAGCCTGTGCATGATGAAAAAGCTTCGCGCGGAGCATACAGCTGTCAGATCGGATGGCGTCAAAGTGGTCCGGCAAGGATTTCATGGTCAACGCCGCATAGTAAAAGTGCACAATCTGTCTCCGCATCGTTTCCCGAACCGTCGCCTGTTCTTCCTGGCTGAATTGATCAAAATCATCAGGCAGTTTGACCTCTGGCTTCGATAACGTCTCCGACACGGGATCGCCCCAATTTTGGAAATGGTTGGGGATGCCAGCGCACAGGCAGAGGGGCAGAATGACTGCATGCTGCCAGTCGATGATTCCGACCACCTCGTGGGAAGGATTCACCAGGATGTTGTTGGGCGAGAAGTCCGGATGCCGGAGGATCGGGCGAGACATGCGGTGGTCGGAGGGAACATCGAGACCAGGCGCTAGCTTCAAGTAATCGGCAAGGAGATGCTGGTACGGAATGGGTGAGAGGGATTGGTACTGGTGTACCTCACGCAGGTATCTTTCGACGTGTAGTCGTGGTTTGCCAAAGTTCACACAAAACTCCATCTCGCGCTTAGCAGGTGCTTCAAAGCATGAGGAGAACGTAGTCCCTGGCCCAGAGTCAGTGTTTCCCGGCACCAACAAAGATAGGGATACCCGGCCGGAGACTGACAGGGACCGCGGTCGACGTCCAGAGAAGCCCGTTCCTGATACCACCATTCATGTTGTGCGGTTGGACCCACGACAATGTCGTCCGAGACGGGGATAACGCGTCGGGAGCTTGCAAGATCACGGCGGTGATAGAGACTTCCGCTTGCTGGAAAACGGATGCTCATGAACCGTCTCTCCACATCCACAATCTGTCGCATAATTTTGACCCGAGTTTTGGTGTCCATGGAGAACCACTGGTTGCTCAGGGGTGTTCCTTCAAGTCTTTCCAAAAGAATGTACTCGGCTCCCACGGCGTTTGTCTGATCTGGGGAGTAGGCAAGGACTTTGGGGACCGGGACGCCATGAGCACGCAAAAGGGCGAGGGTGGCCGCTTCACTGGCCACTGCATAGTGCTTTGGAACGGTCGTCTTATACGGCAACCTTGCCAGGACTGCATATCCATCATCGAAGGTGATTTGTAAGACGCGGTTGAAGCCCCCCTCGGCCAATTTCGTGATCGAGGCCACGGCCTTCAGGTGGCGGCCGACAGAGTGGCAGGTAGCCCTTGCAAGGGCATCCACGTCGAATTGAACACGGCGTTCGGCGCGGCGGATCTCTTCGTTGAATCTGGTCGACCGCGAGCAAGTCAGTGTATTGTTAGTGTAAATGTCATTGGGCACGCTCAGCAGCTGATCCGGCCATGACTCACAAAAAGCGTCCCGACGTGTACTCAAATAGATCAAGGTCACTTCTCAACGAAGAGGACATCCTCTTGGGTGGTGACTTGAAGCATTGACTTAACCACCTCGAAAAGGGTCGCATTTTCGACCAGATGGCTGTCAGCCCAAGCTGCTCTTGTTCTTGATGGGTGACATGGTACGAGACGTCCGGAGGTTGACTGGACTCTCGGCTTCGAGGGGATCAGTTGTAGTGGACACGCATGTGCGAGTATGTATGTAAGTAAAGATGATGTTGAATGATGAAGGGGGTTTCCAGGAAGTCAGGCGGTCTGTATGGCGGAGCCATACGAGCGGCAGAACGTCGCGCCTAAGACACGTGACTTTCAACATTGTATAGAAGGAGAGGACCCTAGGGCCTCATATCACAAAATACCGTGATACCTCTACACTCATCGCATCGCAGTCAGCCTCCTGACATCGCTTGCTTCTCACCAGTCAAACGAGCCTACGGGGGCATGGCAGAGCGGTTAATGGGTGCACACTCACCCCGGAGAGGATCTATCCTGAATCCAGCAGATCGGCGGAGCGGAGTGTTGACCACGCCGACAATGTATCATAAGATAGTTATTTTATCATTGCTGAATCAATACAAGCCCCAATATGCGAAACAAACGATCCAACCTAGCAACCCAGACTCCACAGCATTTCCTTCTTCTACAACCGACTAGGAACCAGATACGGAACTCCCTTCGCCTCGTAGAGATCGCGATGGTCGGCTTTGATAAGATCGGCGCCCTGCAAGCACATTGAACATGAGTATCGACTGTTACCACATCAAGGGGCGTGCTCACCTTCTCGCCAATCATGTACACCGAGTTCTGAATCCGACAGTCCGGAATCACGGGGATGACGGACGCATCCGCCACTCGCAGGTTGCGGATCCCGTGGACCCGGAGTCTGGAATCCACCACGCCCTGGTGGATGCTCTTGGACAGCCGAGCGGTGCCGCAGGGGTCTGTCCCGTTGAGAACTGGTTAGTGACATCATGTTCAAACCCTACTGCGCTGAACAAAAGGGGGGGACGACTTACGGAACCCAGTCTGACTCCTCTCCAGAACAGCCTTATTCATCGCCTCATCCGAATGCAACGGCATCTCCCAGGGGTACTCACCCACCACGAGGTCCTTGAACCCCTCACCCTGCTTCAGAACATCGTACGTCCAGCGCACACCCTCCCGCATCGCGAGAACATCCAGATCGTCGGCGAAGAAGTTTAGATTGATGTTGGGCTGCACGAGGGGGTCCGCGGAGTTGAGCGTGACCTCACCGCCCTCGGACACGGGCCGCAGCAGATCCACGATGACGGTCATGTAGCTCCCCTGCTTGGGGACGGGGTAGTGCCACTGGAAGGCGGAGCTGAACATGCCCACGAAGTCGAGCTCGAAGTGCGGCTGCCCCGCCGGGCCGAAGGGGTCGCGGCCACCATTGGCGGCTTTCGCGGCACGGTAGGCGGGGTACTGGTTCAGCCGGGCGTCGATGCGCGGGAAGCCGACCATCTCCAGCAGACCCGAGCTGACGGGCCCGGTGCGATCGCGGCGGTAGGCCGACACGGCGGCGTCGTGGGCGGGGCCGGGCCGGAGCAGGTGGTCGTCCAGCGTGAGGCCGTCCTTCAGCTTGAGGACGAAGGGGACGATCGGGTGGTCCAGCAGGTGCCGGCCGACGTGCGGGGAGTCAAGGATCACATCGATGTTGTGTTTGGCGAGTTCCGACTGGGGGCCAACGCCGCTGAGCATCAGCAGTTTCGGGGTTTCGAACACCCCCTGCGACAGGATGACCTCACGGGTCGCGTGGAGGCGGAGGGTGGTGTTGGTAGATGGGAGGACGACCTCGACGCCGGAGCAGACGCGGGTGGACGGGTCGATGAGCAACCGCTTGGAGTGCGCGCCGGACAAGATCGTCACGTTAGGCCGATTGAGCAGATACACAAAGCTACCCTGGCGCTGACCCTTGTAGATCGAGTCAACACAATGGGTGAGTCCGTGCATCTCGCCGGAGTAGATGTCCTCAGTCAGTGGTTCGCCCTTGGACACCCAGGCCTGGCTAAGGGCGTCGCGGAAGGGCTGCAGCTCAGGCACTAATTCGGCGTGGGAGATCTGCAGGGGCCCACCGGAACCGATCTGGTGCAGCTCAGTCGGGTACAGTTTCTCGTCGTCGTGGTAGGTGGCGCATTTGCGCAAATACTGGACGCAGTTCGCCCAGGTCCAGTCGCGGCCGCCGAAGGGCTCCCAGTCGTCGAAGGTGGCAGCCGACCCGGGGATCCAGGTGAAGTAGTTGGCGCATGAACTGCCACCCAGCGCCTTGCCGCGCGTGTTGGGCTTCTCCACACGCTCGTAATCCTCACGCTTGATCATGGTGGTTTTGTATGCCCAGTCGTACTGGCTGCCCCGCAGCCCGAAGGCTTTAGAAGGCGTGGTGATGTCTTCGATCTCGTGCGAGTTGGCGACGCCCGCCTCAACTACGAGGACCTTGACATCGGGGTTCTCGGCCAGTCGGCCCGCAATGCAGTTGCCTGCCGTCCCACCACCCACGACGATAAAGTCGAACTGGGAGTTGTTGGGAACTGACATGGTGAGGGTCTGAGATATGGATGAATAAGACTGAAGATGAGAAGTGATGCTTGTGATGCTGCTGCTGCTGCTGCTGATGATGATGATGATAGGAATGATACGAACTGAGCGTTGCCATCACGGCCTTATATCCTAATTCTTCATGGCGGAGACGATGAGCCCGTTGCCTTGAACAAAGAGTGTAGTGTCTCGTATAGAGCTGCAGTGAGGCCCGAGTTTGGTCCGCGGATTGTGCCGACATATCCGCGATGATCCGGGCTGATGCATAACAGACAGGGGATTGACGTATGAGGGGTAAACGAGGGATTTATGAGGCTTTCGAGTATGCGGGTACAGAGTTGGAGACGAGGAAGCATGGTGTTGATTATCTTGTTCTCCTCGTATCCGCAAAAACAAGCCCGAGCTCGGCGAGACCGGCCAGAAATCGGAGTCTTTCGGCATGCAATCATGTGACCTCACGTGTAGCTTGGGTTGCTCCGAACTTTGACCGAGAGACCAATCAAAGGGCGCTGATTGTGCTGACGGGGCGCCCCCTCATGAGGGGCAGGCACCGTGAGGGGAAAGCCCTAGAGAGCAAAGATGTTACTAAGTCAATGGCCATTTCCCCTCACAGGCCCTCACAGACCCTCAGCATTTCCTGGCTAAAACGTCAACATCCCCAACTCGCCATCCACTTTTGGCACTAGGTCAAACCGTGCCTCCGAGAAAATTTCGATCCCGAGATAAAGGCTTCACCGCTGCTATCTTCCTATCTGGCCGTTAGTTAGTCGAGAGATAAGCCTACCTGGCCGTAGTCGTATATAACTCCCACATCTCGCGATCGCCCCCCCGCGATCCATAATTCCCCCCTCCCCCCCCCTTTTCTCAAACTCAATCAATCCTCACCCACACCTACTCCACGTCATGTCCAAGCCGACTTTCACTCTCGCTGAGGGTATGTCTAGACCCTTTCCGATATTCCAATGTTCCAATGGCCATTGGTGATCAATTCTCTGACCCATCCATCCAGGCCAACCTGTCATTGACCCTGCGGTCAGCACCACCCTGCCCACCTTCGGTGGCGGTGGCCTGACCACCCTGGGAGACACCCTGCTGATCGAGACCCTGACACATTTCAACCGGGAGAGAATTCCGGAGCGGTAGGGATCCGTACCCCTGCACTGCCGATCCCCGATCTGCATGCAGCTGATGTGCATGGAACGAGAACTAATCAGCTCGTAGAGTCGTCCACGCCAAGGGTTCCGGCGCCTGGGGTGAATTCCGCGTCACCAAGGACATCTCTCACCTCACCAAGGCCAAGTTCCTGACGGGCGTGGGCAAGAAGACCAAGGTGCTGTTCCGCCACAGCACCACGGGCGGTGGTCTGGGCAGTGCCGACACCGCGCTCGACATCCACGGATTCGCCGTCAAGTTCTTCACCGAGGAGGGTAACCATGACATTGTTGGCAACCACGCTGTAAGCCCGTCTGCGCCTGCATCGCACCGAGTTCCGCTGAGCTGACCCAACCATCGACAGCCCGTTTTCTGGGTGCGCGATCCCATCCGCTTCCCCGCGGTGAACCGCAGCCACAAGAAGCACCCCGCCACCAACCGCGGTGACCCCAACATGGTAAGCAGCCAGTCCATCCGAGCCAACATGTCGGCCAAGCAGCGCACTGACCCACGCCACAACTCTAGTTCTGGGACTTCCATGTCAACCAGCCCGAGAGTGTGCACGCTTTGATGCACCTGTTCGGCTCGCGCGGCCACCCCGAGTCGGCGCGCAAGATGACCGGGTTCGGCATCCACACCTTCAAGCTGGTGTCCGAGGACGGCAGCTTCCGCTACTGCAAGTTCCACTTCAAGCCCGTGCAGGGCATCAGCAACATCAGCTCCGACATGGCCACGCGGTTGGCGGGCACCAACCCGGACTCGTACAACCAGGATCTGTGGGAGGCGATCGCGCGCGGCGAGTACCCGGTGTGGAAGCTGTACGTGCAGGTGATGGAGCCCGAGCGCGCCGAGACGTTCGGTCGGGCGCTGTTCGACATCACCAAGGTGTGGCCGCACAAGGACTTCCCCTTGATCGAGGTCGGCGAGATGACTCTCAACCGGAATGTGCGTTGCCCCTTTTGTCTGCTCCAGTGTTTCCGAATTACAGCTGACCATTCGTGCACAGCCCGAGAACTTCTTCGCCGAGATCGAACAGGCGGCCTTCTCTCCCTCCAACCTGGTCCCCGGCGTGGCTGCCACTCCTGACCCGAGTATGTTCCCTCCCACTCCATAGACCAAGTCAGCGCAACCTCTAACACGAAGTCTGTGTAGTGCTCCAAGCCCGCATGTTCGCCTACCCCGACGCCCAGCGCTACCGCCTGGGTGTCAACTACCCGCAGCTCCCGCCCAACAAGCCCGTGTGCCCCGTGTATGCCCCCTACCTGCGTGACGGCGCCCACACCACGACGCACAACTACGGCGGCGACCCCAACTACGTGCGCAGCACGCTCACCCCGGGTGTGAGCAGCCCGTCGGCGCAGGAGGTGCGCCACCACGAGTTCCTGCGGATGGGCGGGGTGCTCGGGCTGAACGAGATCCCCGTGGACGATGAGGACTTCGTGCAGCCGCGCGCGCTGTGGCACAATGTGTTCGACGAGCAGGAGCGCCGGCTGTTCGTGACGAACCTCTGCAACTCGCTGGAGGGCGTGGTGCCGGAGCTGCAGCAGGCGACGGTGGCCATGTTCAGCCGGGTGGATCCCCGGATCGGACAGATGATGGAGGCGAATCTCAAGGGGGGTGCGCGGTTGTAGTGCGTCGGTGGTGGGAGTGGAGAGAGGAGTTTGTTTTCAAGCGATGCATCCTTGTCTGTGGATTTTCGGGGTTGCGTCTGGAGTAGATGTGCCTCGAGTTAGATGCGGTCTTAGATATAGACTAGACATAGATGGTCATAGACAGTCATAGACAGTCATAGACAAATAGAGTCATAGACATACCGGATATCTGTGATGCGGATGGAGTGTGTCTGTTGTGATCAGGTAGAGGTGGAGAGAGAAGGTCGCGTCGAGGGGAACCGATAAGCCCAGAGGACGTTATCGGGATGTATCACGTGTCATACGCCTCAGGCACCCCGGGGCCGGATCACGGCTGGCAGCCTCAGGCAGCAGTGCAGAATAGCACTATGAGATCATCCCTGTGACGTCATCCCGACTCCGCCCGTGTCATCGCATCGCATCGCATCGCATCGCATATAACCCAGAACCAACCTCCATCTCTCACCTTCACAACCCTCAAAACCACTCAATTGCATATCCACCACACAAGACAGCAGAATGCTCGACTCCATCCCCCTCACCCGCAGCCGCCGCAGCGACGAACTGACCCGCCTGGCGGACCAGCACCTGCAACACGACCTGACGGCCTCCGACCGCGACGCGCTGCAGTCCGCCGCCCGCACCGTCTCCCTCTGGACAACCGTTGGGTCGGCTGTGGGCGTGGGATTGGGATTATACACGGCCTTCCGACTCCGGAGCTCGCGTCGCGCCTTCTTCGAGGTCTTTCGCGCGCAGCAGAAGCCGACGCAGGTGGTGTTTGCGGATGGGCGGACTGGTACTGTGGCTCCCCATTCATGGCTACAACATGACAAGGTCCAAGCTCGTGGCTGACTCTGTTGATGCGATGCTAGAATCCATCCCCGATATCACTCCGCTGCTTAAACCCACCACGTTCGGCGACTTTGCCACGTATTTCTTTGCCTCGGCCGGCGGGTTGTTTCTGGGCGGGGAGTTGGGTATGTGTCCTCGGCTTGTCACAACTTCAGTTCGAGAAGGATTGACGAAATGATAGGCTTCCTGGGCGGTGCCGCCGTCGGCAGTCGGGGGATCACCAACGAGCCCGAGCGACGGAAGCGCATCGAGAATGCCTTCCGGCGGTTCCGGGCGGATGTGCTGCGGCGCGAGGCGGATGCGTTGGACGGCGATCGGAACATTATTGAGAAGATGTTCTAATTGTTGGAAGCGTTGGAAGGGGGTTTTTGGTTCTTTTCCCGGGCATTCGAAGGAGGTGTTGTTTTCTCTTTCTGGGCATTGAATGGGGCGGTGATAGTATGTGTGCGCAGGCACCTCGATACCCGGTGTGTATTTAGCAAATATGATGAGATATGATGAACTTTGTGTGTCTCATGCAGTGTAGCTGTAGTTCAAATGTTATACACCGCGGACGGATGAGATATAGTGCACGCAGAGATACATGTACAGGGTCCCAACCCCAGAGACGACTGTACCGCACCCCCCCTCCGCCCTAATATATACAATGCAACCCTAACGCCAACAACGACCCAAACGCCAGCCCATCCCATAAGAAACATCAGCACCTCCCAATCCACCGCCACACAGCCCGACACCCCGTCTTCCACGTCCCCGAGAAATAATGCTTGACCAGCACCGCCGACGAGCGATGGTCCTCGCCCTGCGTGATCGCGAACCCGCGCTTGGGCAACACCACCACATCCTTGATGCGCACCGTCTCCTGCAAATCCCTAAGGGTCTGCAACATGCCCTCAGCGGCCTCGAAATACTCGAGCACCGCATCCGTCCAGACACTCGGGCCCGTCCACTGCATCACATCCGGCGGCTCCACCCCATCATTACCACCATCCACCTCCCCCAGCCGCTGGAGATACTCCTCCGTCCGCTCGACAATCTTCCCCAAGACAGCCCCAAAAATCGGATGCCCCGGCGCCGCGACCATCGTCCACTGCACGAACTGCGGCGACCGCGGCAGACCCCGCGTGGAGGCGTCGCCTTCCAGCCCGATGATGGCGGCGGGGGGACCATCCCTAGCACTCCCGGGGGCATCGCCAGGATCATCCCCGGGGACATAAGGCGGAGCCCCAAACATCACCCCCCACGGCAAGGGCTGCAGCAGCCGCACGTCCAGATCATTGTACACCCCGCCCCGCGCGTACAGGATCAGATAGCGACAGAAGTCCGATTTCAGGACGGCGGAGGGGAAGGCGGCCAGCACTGCGGCGTAGCGGCCGGACGGGTCGGTGGCATGCGCGAGCTGTGCGCAGGCCGCCTCGGTCCAGTACTCGATCTTCCAGCCGGACTGCTGCCAGGAGATGGTGTGCTGGGAGGGCCGGAAGGCAGAGACGGGGTGGTTGGGCATGGAGAGGAGGAGGTGGTGGATTGTTGGGGGGATGAGGAGGTCGGTTGCTGCTGCGGCGGTGGAGGGGACG
Source organism: Aspergillus japonicus CBS 114.51 (assembly GCF_003184785.1). Classification (NCBI taxonomy): domain Eukaryota; kingdom Fungi; phylum Ascomycota; class Eurotiomycetes; order Eurotiales; family Aspergillaceae; genus Aspergillus; species Aspergillus japonicus. The sequence continues at coordinate 225,349 of NW_020291657.1, read as the reverse complement.
GGCTGGTTGGTGTTTGGATCGGGGGGTGGCTGTTTCTGTGGGTGTTGATGTGCTGCGTTTAGTGGTGGTGGTGGTGGTGATGGCTGGGTTGGTGTTGTATATTGAAGCAGCGAGAGGACGAGACACAGCGCCAGGATGGCCTGGACCAGCTGCAGTGGTCGGAGGGGCATTGCTATTGATTTCGTCGCCCTCGGTTCCAATCAGGTATTGTTGGTGCTCAGTTGCAGTCGCCTCCCCTTTTTGATGGCCGACAATAATAGTGATCCATCCCGCGGTGTTGGTTTCGGTTTCGTTTCCACCCAGCAACGTTGACCCTAAACACTGCGCAACACAGCACAGCACAGCATGCACGCACGTACCTTCCTCCGCACATCCAGCAGCGCAGCATCCCACTTAAGTACCCCGTACGTACTCCCGAACCAGGACTGGTTCATTTTTTAGCTGCCAAGTGCCAACAGCCTCCGCCCCACTCCCAAAATGACTAACGGCTAGGCGATGACGCCGATAGGGCTGGGCAGCTGGGCGCTTGTCTTGGAGGACTCTCGGCATTCCCTATGTTTGATCGATCGTCTGTCGATGGACAGGGGGTGAGAAGGGAGGTAGGTTACATCGTGTGCTTACTCCCCTGTTTCCCTGACACTAAACACAGTGGTTCTCAGAGTAGAACAAAGAGCACTGCGCTAGAACCCTCCCCAAAAGAATCAACCCGGAGATCAGGAAGAGGCGTTCGTGAACCACCTCGCAAACCGACCAGGCTAAGCCACACTCGTCCTTAGTCGGTTGAGGGAAAAAGCCTGCAAGAACCCCGACTGGTAGCCATGAGCCCGCTTGGCGCTGGGGATGCATCCGATTATTCGTTAACACACGGTAAAAGTGGGTCGGGGTGATCAGGCAGAAGAATTTGGGAGGAATTTGCCCTAGAGAGATTAAGGTACCCGAGGCCGGGAGGGGCCGTGCGTGAAGTTAGGTGGTGATCCACGTGTATGCCGGGGACTGGACTGGAGGGGTTGGTTGGAGGGTTGGATGTCATTGTAGTCGTACTTTGAGGACTAAGTAGTAGTCAATGGCCAATCTATGTGGAATGTGGGCTAGAAACCACGCAGTGTGTGTTATCCTGCTCGAATGGATCTGAAGCGGTACACAGCCACTGCTCGAAGTGGGAAAGTAGTCGCGTGATCATCGAGAGCATGCCTTGTAGACTCAGTCAATATCATGGTGAGACCTGCGCAACAGCATAGGGGGCTAGATTCTCGATTTGCATATGGTAGCCCTCCAAAGGCGGACAATCCATCCTATTCTCCGACAAGAATAGCACATTCACAAGGTCACCAAATGCAGGTCAAGATAAGCTATCTGCTCCTAGCCCGATCTGGTCACACAACAGAATAAGGTCGTCGCACAAGAACCACTGCATCAAAGTTAGTGTCCTTAGTGTGCTGTACTACTTATACTTCTACTCGATCCCTGATCTGGACAGCCCGCTGCCTCCGCAGTTCACTAACCCAGCCCCGACATCTACCCCTGAGGCTAATCGACCACACATAAACCCTATCTCCACTACACAACCTTCTCCAGGTGAAACTACCCGGGACACTACCAAACGAACATCCGTAATACTCCAGGAACTCATCAACTGACTGCATGAACGATAATTCACAATAATGCCTGCTAGAAACAAGTCGTAGAACCAACCCCAACACCGCAAAAAGCCCAGACAGCCCAGCTTAATCCGGGACCAGCTATGTATGTATATGTATAAAGATGCAATGCACGTATGTATAGATAAAAGGAAAGCTCGGTCGCTGCCGGCGGGTGCTTCCGCTCGCGAGCCACGTCTCGGGTCAAGTGATCACGATTGAGCGTTGTTGGCACAAGTCCAGCTGGCCGAGGAGGTGCTGTCGTGGATGGATTTGCCAGACACATAAAGTCCGAGACCGCACTGCGAGATTATCAGTAAGATGTTCTCAACCAACTATGTAGAGGACAGAGGACTCACAATCGCGCACGCAATACCGAGGATGATTAGGTTGACGATTGTCAGGAAGATCTTCTGGGGAGTGGCGGTGTATTGGCCCTTGTTCATGATCATCCACATGAGAGCGGGGATACCGTCTAGAGCACTGTTAGCATCGCATCAAAAAGTGGAAATCAGGGCGAGACCTACAACTGAACCAACTGCCGAAGAGCGAGCACTAAAGAATCAACGGGATTAGTACGCGAACCGCACACCAGGGAACCACCACACGTACAATCAGACTCAACAGGTCGTTGAAGACGGGGATGGACTCGGCAATCACCCAGGCGATCACCCACACAGCCAAAGCGATACCAATCCACGATCCGACCACGACGGGGCTGTTCGTGTGCATCTGGGGAGATCCACGCCACACACGCACGAAGATGTACTTGCAGGCGACGTGGCCGAAGATGACACCGGCGATGATGACCTAACGATTGAATCAGCACGGCGGCCCTAACAATCAGTCCCATAAACTGGACATACCGTAGGGATGGCGAGACCGTAGGCGACCTTGCTCATGAGCGGGCCGGCGGAAGAAAGGGCCGGAGACTTGACGTCCGGTCCGGCGTAGCGGTAGATGACCATCGCGGTGATGATGTACATGGTCGTGTCGAGCACCTGCAGCATGGCCAGGGACTTGGGGAAGTCGCGGACATCCTCCATCTCGGACATGATGCCGAAGAACGCCACATGGGCGACTATGAAGTGGTCAGCACCCATCCCCAGTGAAATCCACAGAACCCGGGACGAGGCTTACTGAAAGCAAAGATGATGTTGGTGACGGCCAAGAAAGCGTTGACGAAGCTCGGGTGGGTGGTCACGTCGTTCTGGACGTGCGCCGGGGCTTCAACTCCAAGCGCAATCATGGTGACGACGGTGGCGACGATGATACTCAGGCAGGCTGTCGTAACCGGTCAATAACATGCACCTGCGGAACAGGCATGCGGGGACTCCTTACAAACGATGGACATGTAGTACACCTTGCCCATGGTGCGAGGAAGCGCGAAGATACAACTGATGACGAGACCGACCACTCCGAAGACGATGGTGCAGGTGCCGTGGCCGGTGATGGTGTTGAACAGCACCGTGAAGGTGAGCACGTGACTGGACATCAGGAAGATGCAGAACAGCAGCTGGCCGAAGAACATGATCTCGCGTCCGATGCGGCCCATGAGCAGCTCTCCGGCGTCCCCCATGCTGTGGACTTGGGGATAGCGCAGCTTGAACTGGCCCATGACATACCCGGTGTACCAGGAGATACCCGACATTCCCAGGATGATGAGAATGGAGCTGAGAAGGAGTAGTTAGTCTGACGGTGCTGCAAAACAGGTCGCTTTCTGGTTAGGGTTAGACACTTACGGGACGATACCCAAGGTGGCGACGGCCGAGGGCAGCGACAGAATACCCAGGGAGATGTTCTCGGCGATCATGACTGTGGAAGGGCATTGTTTAGATGAGATGACGGCTGCTGGCGGACGGCCACTGTGCCCTAAGACTAGTAGACTCACGCATGCCACAATTCCACCACTTCATCGTACGGAACTTGACTTCGGCCATCTCTTCGTTGCCGAACGGGTCATCGGCTGGGGGAGATTCATTGGGGGCGACCTTCTCGATCTTCTCGTCTTCGTCGTGATACTGCTGGTGGGCATCGAATGCCTCAACATCTCTACCGTGACTGGCCATAGTGACGGGGAGAGAGAGAAAAAGAAAAGTGCAAGAGTGGCGATGAGAGGAGAGGAGAGTGTCGTGAGTGGGAAGTCGTAAAGCGTAGGCAGTCAGTCAGAAAATAGCAAGAAAGATGATAGGGCGCAGCAACAACCAAGTCAACGGGCCAACTTTCAAGAAGAAGAAGAGGAGGAGAGAGAAGGAAGAGAAGGGGACTCAAAAAGGTGGAGGGAGGATATAAGAAAAAAGAGCCCGGGCTGGCCGCAGTCGCTTCGTTGCATCCACGGCGGATCGGCAGATTTAGGCTTTTTCACACTTGGGGGAATCTGTGTGGGGGGGTCCAACACTCTAACCACCCAAACCGGTAACAATCATCACTGTTACAGGTGGAGTCGTCCGGCCGAACCCAGAATCCGTCCGCTGATAATGTCTGCTCGACAAGTCAATGTGTACGCAGTATCGTTTGCTTTACGTTTTATCAATGGTTTCATGCGACTGACCCCCGGCCCCAGTGGTCCGGTACCTGATCTTGAATCCTGACTGACAGCTCCTGCTCCCACCAGGGGGATCCATGACCTCAACCTGCATGGATCTCCCGGATCAGCTTGGATGAAGAAAAGATATGCATGGGGGCTGAGTAGGTAATTCTCCCGAAGTTGCGCCCCAGCAACAGTTACTACACACCTAGTATAGATTAATCAATCTGGATTACTGTTATTATGGCAGCCGCTGGCAGTTGCAGCAGCCCTAGATGGCCCAAGCTTGGTCACCTCGCTTAGTGAAGTCCGTCCTCCGGAAACATAACAAGCCTTATAGAAATTTCCATGGACAGACGGGGCTGACTCTCGGTGTTATCACGAGGGGATGTGATAATGGGGTTGGGTAATGGAAATGGAAATGGAAATGGGGAAGAGAGACAGCAACTGAGTCAGGGCCAGGTAGGGACGTGCATCAGAGGAATGTAATGCAGCAGCAGCAAACACAGCTATGGAGAATTGGAGATTCATCTTATCAACCTTCCACCTTCCTTCAAGCATGTTGCAAAAGCAACCTAATGGGCGGCAAAAAAAGCATTTAGCAAGGGCAGAATCTGCGCCTCCCGGCGGGACTAGTCCTGATCCGGGTCCTCACTAAACCTGAAACCGTAAGGCCCAGCTGGCTCTAGTCCGCATGCGGCATGGATTCCACGGCGCAGGTGCGGTGCTGACTCAGCCATCAATCTGATGGAATTTTTATTTTTTATGCCTGCACCATCTGGCATTGCTGGCACTGCAACAGGTCGCCTGCCTTTCCTATTCCAGACGAACGCTTGGGAGGAATCTGTCTGTGTTACCCATGCAGCAGAACATGCGGAGAAAGTTTGCCCCGGCCCAGCGAAGAAGAAATCGATTGCTCATAGAAATTGCCATGTCGGGCCAGTCAGCGCGTCTCCACGTGCAGAGACAAGCCAAGCCAAGGGCAATCTGGGGAAGAGAGGAAACCCACTGCAGCCAACGGCAGTAAATTGCACCCAATGATCCAATCGCACTGGCGGGCTCACCGGTGGCCGGACCTGTTCAATGCCCGGTGAACGCCGCCTCAACGCCGCCACTCCATTCTAGAAGGCGACTAGCCTGGTGAATCAACCGCTTGGCTAGCTAAAAACCATTATTACCTTTTTTTGTTTTTTTTTTTTTGGTTTGCTTTTTTGCCTCGAATCGGCCCGCCTACGCTAGAGTTTAGTCAGTCTCCTTCTTGAGTGGTGATATCATGGGTAAATAAACCATCCGTAAAAATCAAAATCAAGAAACCATGCGTCCTTTTGTCCCCCGGAAATCCGCTCTACCCCAAATTGAGGGGAAGACAACAGTTCGATCTGGGGAATCAGAGGGCTTCTCGTGGTGTTGCCCCGGAGGACACCCAGGATAGTTCACAACCGGGTCGGTGATTGTCCCCCCAAAGGGCCCAAAGGGGCAGTGTGGACAGGCGATGAAGTAACAGGAATTGCTTCATACCGGCTCCCGGCCCGGCTCCGGTCGACCATTTCCGCCCTTCACCGCCCGGTGTCACGGGCCCCGATCTGCCGCCTAACCACTATACGAGTTAACTTATACTACACTACACACTGTATACAGTGAATACCGGAGATAACCAGAGCTGATCACTGCAGCAATCTTTGCCCTGCGGCCTTCATTATGCACAACTCCAACTGCCGATACCCGGACTTACCACTTGCCCTTTCCCTTTCCCTTTCCCTCGCTACCGAGATACGAACCTAACCTTGCAGCCTGGGGTAGGGTACATTCAATCCAGCCTGTTGTCCTTTCGCCTCCCCGATCATTCCGGACTCAACCAAACAGGAACCAGGTCTCAAACCTTTCCACATCGCGTGTCTCTGTTGTAGCGGGGAGAACCACGCCCTGCGGCCTCTCCTTACTCGCCAGAACCCAGCCAGGAGAAATCTCGTATCTTTGGCCTGTTCGCCTCCCCCTTCTCCACGGTCCGGAGGGTCCACTACGTTGCTGACGGCCGCTGATAACGCTGGAGCCGACAAGCCGTAGTCAATCGTCGCTTCCGTTTGGAATACCATTATAAATCTGACTTCAGACTAGAGCCCAATCTCGCGTAAGCGTCGTCGGGGGGGGGGGAAGGGGAGCTTGTCACGGTGCCGTGGCGTTCCGGGAGTGGACTGGCTCAGTAACGCCTGCGTCTGCTGGAGAATGTACCCCAGTCTACGGCATCAGCTTGGCGTCATGGTCCATGGGGTGGCGGGGGTTAGTCGAAGGCGAAACCCGCGACGATCAACATGCCTGGTTCAACATAGATGGTAGACTAGACGACGGGGCATCGATGGAGTCTCCCACGTCGGCGTCAGCGTCAGCAGGCCCCGGAGGCAGTGGGTGGGTGATGGCGGTTTCGCGAAGGATCTCGTGGTGTCCATCCGTGCTTCAATGAAATACCTTCGGCAGGCGATCCAGGATGCAGAGGAGCTTTCGTTACGTGCTTACTGACCTGTTGCTGACCGCTCTTCCTGACCTCGGGAGAAGATTCTGGAGTGTTTGGCGGTTTCAGTTGGGTAGGAAAAGGGCATGTGACTATTTGCCCGCGCAGCGGCAACAGTATCAGGAGAATTGTATGAGACCACCCACCTCTCTGAATGCTGCCTGGAAGAAAGACGCTATCCTCTGATCATGTTGTGAACTTGCACTTGTAGTGCTGGGTATGTACAGGACACCACCTGTGGAGATCTACACAGATGCGTACAGCCACCGAGCAAAGCTCCAGCGATCTGCATCACAAAGCAGATGACAATCGCCGTTATCAGCTCTTACACATACTCGTTGGGACATCGGGCAAAAGCATGGGGCACAAGAACCAAAGCCCTATCAGCAGCGCCGCGATAATCGAGTTATCCGACAGGGGTCCCTGCTATAGCAGATCACCGGCTATCCCTACCCGGCGGCGAAGATAAGTGAGTAAACCTGGGTGAAGCTGTTTATAAGCTCTGCGACACAAGGTTTTCAGCAGATTGCTTGGGATCTAGCTCTGCAGGATGCTTTACTGTAAATTATCCTGTGGTTGTGGACCTGCAGGCCCGTGCAAGGGGGAATGCTTTGTATGTAACATTGGGCTGCAACACATGTTCAGGGGCTTGGTCAAAGTCGCTCTGCTCCAGGTGCGTGCTGGAGATATGTAGGAGCTTTGCAGGGTATTTCATAGAGATCCCTATAGGAAGTACGTCACTAATTGGTGCGCGAGTTGATCATACCTGTGCTATATTATGTCACAACCTTGTACAACTTGGTGAACTAGGATTATTAAGATGATTCTAGGCCACTGGGTACTTTTATATCTATCATATTGTGCATTCTCTTCATAAAGATTCAATTGGAAAAGGCCGATCAGTGCGTTCTAGTGTGGAATGTCTCGCAGCAAATAAACGTATTGGGTGTATCTATATATTGTTCCCGCGAGCCGACTCTTGTGAACAGCAGCCACGCGACTTCTAAAGCCTTGTCTACCCAGATAAGTATAGGCCTTTACTTATTTGGCAATACTTCTCAATCGATATAGCAAGTTTGAACATGGAAATAATCTTGATTCACCAACACAGTAACTTCAATATGATGGGCGGAAATGTTCAGGGCATTTTGTACGGTCTGCAACCTCACCGCCCTTTTTCGGGGCTATTCTGCCGCGCTCTGCACGGACTGCCGCACCAATTATATCATATAATCGTAAAAAAATATTGACGACGCTGAGAGGACGGATGTATATATGAGTAGGTTTGGTGCGCACAACCCAAGACTTAGGAGTCAGAAGCATGCAAGCCAACAGGGCGGGAGAAATTAGGCTCACTTTGCGTGGGATGCTGTGTTTCAAAGACTTTTCTACTTCTCAACGACTAACCCGCGGCAGATATGTCTGCCACTGGGAACTGAGCTATGTGTAGCTTCGCCGCACCGAACGGAATAAGCTTGATCGTCGTTCTATCCGCAGCATTGACCGGGGGGTGGATGGGAGGCAGGGCTGCTGCGTCCAGCGTGGTCGGCCAGTTGACCCGGTATGCATCCACGGAGATGGAGACCGGGGGTGCATCTTTAGCAAAAATGGGATTGGCCAGAGCGTTGCTGCTGCGCTCCCTATGAAACAAAGCGGTCGACGGGTCGATCGCAAACTGCCAGTTCGAGGTTGGGAGAAGATAGTGATCTCTGGCTTTGGGAACAACCTCCCCTGACTCCAGCGGCAGCTGGCTGGACCAGTTCAAAGGCAGATGGCTGGTCTCGTTGTACTCAATGGCCAACGCATACAGCAGCGGACCGTGATAGATCGCGACCGATTGGTTGCGAGGCACAATGTCGATCGCCATGGGGAGTGAAACGTGAATGGTTGTGGTCCCCAAGCCGATGGAGAAGTAGTGCAACCCATTCGAGTCGGGCGAGAGGCTTTGCTTCTTGTTGCTCGAAGAGCCAACTTGTGCGGTCGCGACTCCGGATACCCACTCTGGGATACGGACTGCAAAGCTGAAGCTGATGTCGGAGGTGATTGTGTAGGTTAAGTCTTCGGAAAATGGGTACTTTGTGTCGCAGATAACTACATTCACGTTAGCTTCGCTGGGTGCAGGAATAGGCGCCTTCAACTTACTTTCCACATTCTTGCCCAAGATGATTGTAGTTAGGGTTGTTGGACCCAGGAGGACGTGGGCAATATCTTTATCCCCCTTTCGGACGTAAGAAGATGTAACGAATTTCGGATATCCCTGTGGGTGGTTGACAGTACAGCAAGGCTTCCAGTGGCAACACTCGTTAGCGTGACCGCGTGGACTGTTAATGGGGACTGGGCTAATCCATCCACTTACGAAATTTGGCTCAAGACCGTATGTCAGGGAGTAGGAGTTGACGTTGTAGAAGGGATTCTCAGTGAGGTTCTTGGCCCACACTGCATTCGTCTGTGTGACATATTGGCGCGACCACCCTGCAAACAGATTAGCCCTTGCTGCGCCGCCAGTCTCTGAGGGTAGACATACAGTCCGGGCTCACGCCGACAGGCAAAGCATTAAAGGCTGCCCTCTCTGCTCGATCGGCAAAGTCGTTCACCCCATGGAAGCGGTACAGGAAGGCGTACGAAAACATGGATTCGACAGCCATACATAACTCAGATCTATGTCGCCTTGTTAGCGTTGACTGATGCACAGCGGCCAATATCATGGGCCCTCTCTCACCCTCTCTGGGGGCTTAATCCGCCAATGTGCTCGTCACCCACAATCGAGCCAGACAGTGACGTTTGGTAGGTTGCGGTCAGGTTCACAGCCGTAAGTGTCTGGGCAAGTAGGCTCGTGTTCCCATTGAGACGGTGAAGAACGGTCGGGTAGCGTAAACCTAGGCAGTAGTTGCGGTGAGATTCTCACTTTGGACTTTTCATCCCGGTCGAGTGTTGATAGACGAGGCTGAAGAGTTGGAAAGGGGGGCATACCTTCAGCTAGGTTCACACCGTGGGTGAAGCCACTGGCTGTATAGCCTGTGCCTCCTGTAGGGAACACCCCTGGAACGAAGAAAGTAGTCCAGTCACGACCCCCAACCCGGCCGCCTTCGAACATGAGCTCAATGGCCTCCAGAATAATCTGAGAGTTATTGCGAGGGTGGTTGTCGTATAACCACATCAGAGAGATCGGGAGTTCATGGGTGCGCGAGAGGCCGAAACCATAAGGGTCAAAGTTGTCTCCGAGAGTTTTATTCTCGATCAGCCCGGTGAAGTGATCGCTCAGCATGGAGTGCACAAGCACGACAAATTTATGCATCGCATCTACGATGCGCTCTTCTTGGGTGGGGTCGGCTTCGGCATATTGCTGGTCGTCCTGGTCAGTGGAGATTGCTTCCTGAATGACTGGAAGGTAGGTTCATGCCGTCAGGCCAAAGAACAAAAGGCTTCGCGCCCAAATGCCCCGAGTCTGTCTGGTGGTCTCGGGTCCAATCCAGCCATCATTCGCTTGATGATCCAGGACATAATCCAGATAGTATCGAGCCTGAGACTTCAGTGCGTCGTCATCGAGCGACCACGCCAGTGGTACGATATAATTGAACCAGTACGGGGACGACTCGTGGAGTTCACTGTACTCGTACTCGCCCCCTAGCCAAGTGGACCGCTGCACGTAGCGGTAGAACTCCATCAGATTGCCTCCCAGGCCATCGGCTGAAAGTTGAATCTGATCTTGGAGCCAACCGGTGGGTCTGATGGCCCCGGGGGCGAAAGTGTTGAACAGAAATGGCTCCATGGCTATGAAATGTCATTAGCAGTTCGGGTCTATACTACTTGTGAGAAGGGAGGACTGACTAGGGCTGATGGGAGAACGACTAATATGACCTCCGGAGACGAGGTTACTCAGGCACAGAACATGTATGAGTTCTTTCACTTTCATCTTGCGCATTAGAAGAGGGTGGTGCCTGCTGAGGCAGACATCCTTCTTAAGCAGGGGACTGGAGTATCTTAAAAGGCTACATTGTCCAACAATTCACAATGGTTGACGGGCCATGTACCGGCAAACAACGTCACCCCTATGCGGGGTCATCGAGGCATATAAATCCATTTTATCACGATCTGCAATCAAAGAGGGCTAGCGTAGATTGCACACCAATTTTCCGGAGGAATCCCCGGAACTTCCGCCGTGAAGACATACATATCATCACGTGACACTGCATTCTTGCTTCGTACCACACTTATGAGTTATAAGTGAACATGAGCACTGACACACGGAACAAGTGGATAGACCAATGAGTGGTCCTGGCCCCCGGTCTCATCGTAGCAGCTGTAGAGAGGAAACATACATACTGCGGTCATGCCACGAATAACCACCGAAGTGGTCCTCGAAAGCGTGCCATGAGCAAGGAATGGACAGCAGGAGGAACAGCAATGTGCTAAAACTACTAACGCAATACGACATGGGGGTTGAATCCTCGGATTGCCTGATCTAGGCACGACCATCATTGACAAAACAAAAGAAAACTGACGGATGGTAAAGGTATTCGCAACATATGAGCTGTACCTGCACTGTGGATGTATCTAGTGCCTTGGCTCGAGCTGATAACGATCTCAGGTGTGCAAGAACAAGCTCAATATCTAAGCCACAATGTATACAAAGAGATCGAATATCCGAATTCGAACCCACAGGGCAGCAAGCAACCCACACTAGCCGACCTCCGTCACCTGGTAGCAATCAAAAAGGAAAGCATTTTGTCGCAAAGATCGGAACTGTCACCGTGTACAGAGTCACCGAGTAAAGGCTGGTCACGAACGCGTCCACGTCGAAGACGAAGTCACTCGTGAACCAGTACCCATTGCTGCATGCACCCGTCCCAGTCACGGCCGTCACACCAGTGGTCGAGCTGACATCCCCGGCGCCCGCCACCGAGAAGGTATTCACAACCTCGGCCTTGGCCTCGACCCCGGCGGAGACCTCGAGCAGACCGTTGAGGACGTTCACCCCAACCGCGAGTTCCACATCCGCAAACGGATTCAGCTGCGCGTCGACCTCGCCAGACAGGGTCGCCGATGCTGTCTGTGTGGGAGTCCAGCCCGACGACGTAGAGGCATCGCTGTGCAGCAGGTCGAGGTAGACGGTGCCGCGGGTGATCTGTGTCGACAGGTCCGCGGTGATGTTGGCTTCGCCGGTGACTCCAAATTCGACGCCGACGCCGAGGGTCAGAGAGGGGCCGACACTGAGGATTCCGGTGATCTCAAAGGCAGTGACCGACAAGGCGTCGTAAGTGTAGCTCCAGAGATCCGTGGAATAGGCGGCGGTCGCCTGCGCGGACACATTCAGCTCCGCGAAAAGGGCGAGATCCAGCTCCAGGTATAGGCTCGTCGCCGTCGAGTTGGTCACATCCAGCTCCACCCCGCCGCTCAGGTCCAGGGTTGTGCTCAGGCTGACATCCTGCACGTCGATGGCGAGATCTTTCGTATTGATCAGCTCGCCCGACCACTCATCCGAGAGGGCGATGGTCCAGTCGCGCTTGTGGGATGCCACCGCGCTGGCGTTGAAGACCACCGAGATCGACTGCGCCTGGTCCCGGAACGAGCTGCGGGTGGTGTGGGCCGTGATGGTGTTGTTGTTGTTGGCGCTGGCCACCGTGCTCGACTCGACCAGGTAGACCCCACGTTCGTTCTCCGCGTCGCAGTCGCCGAGGTGGTTGGTGAGCAGGATGAAGCTGGACGAGGGCCACGCGGAGACGCTGCGCTGGTAGTCGGTCGTGCTAGCAAAGACGACTTCCACTGATTCGGCCGAGCAGCTGACGCTGGAAACGGTGGTGATCTCCTCCAGGACCACCGTTGGGAGTCTCATTTGAGCATCCACCTTGGCAGCTGTCCCGGGCTGGCTCACGGCCTGGTAGTACAGCGTGATGTCTTTCTCGGGGGCAACGCTGGTCTGGCTCACATCTGCGGCCCGTTTGAAGGGAAGAAGACTTTCAGTTGACAGGGCACGAACTGCCATCAGACAGAGAATGGCGAACAGGGACCTCATGGCTGGGAAAGAGGAGACCATTGTGAGGGTTTGTAGTTAGAGCAGACGCTTGTAAGTGGGATGCCAGAAGAAAGCAATGAAACGAACAAAATGCGTCGTATAAATGTTTCTAAGCGCCAATATGATATCTAGTCGACCCCTCTTTCAGTGCATGGGTGGTGTTGATGGATTGTTTGCACGCCAAACTAATACTTCCTCCCTCCAATAGCCAAGTGAATCCCCATGCTTGTCCTTATATGGAGGGGGGCAGAGTCCATTTAACTAGACTACTAGGGACCTAACTACCTGGTAGATCCTTACAGGCTACCCAGTGGTAAGATAAACCGCCGAGCATGCCGGAGATACCATCGATTCGATTGGTGGCGAACATCACCGTTCCTCGGCAGGGTTAAATTAATTAATTAATTAATGATCCTGTGAATTCACGCACGTGCATCTGCTTCCGGTGAAGATTCGGTCCCAGATTTGGTCAGACTGTCATTGAACCACGACCTCCACCACGGCATAGAAGGGCAGTGCCAGCAAGGCCATCTCCCCTGCAATGCTGGACAGGTAGATGATGTTGCGTCTTCCGTGGGGGGTGGGGATGCCTGACCCAGCCCCGGCGATGAGAGCAGACCTGGCGAGGATGCCCTCATATAGCCTCTTCAGCTGGACCGTGATCGTACACCGAAAAGAAGTAATATGATGGCTAATTCAACTTGTTTCCCTCCACCACTTCATGGGTTGACTAGAGACCCATCACACCCAGTCACGTCGGGTCACACACATACCTCATGTTGGAACACACACTGCAGGCTACCCTAAGTAAGGTTCACATGGAAGCATATACAAGTACAGTCTGGACCTCCCGGTTGAGCTAGTACACGCATTAAATACACTGATAACACCGACCCATCATCAATCTCCACAATGGCACCCATCACAGCAATTGCTATCTAGCACAAAGCCAATCAATGGGTTGCCTAAGATTGACACGCACGTACACAGGATTCATAAGTCTTGACACCGTCGCTTGTACACTGTTTGTTGGCTGCCTCGCATTCGCTGGCCAGACCGCATTTCCCGGCCTCTCCGCTGCACTTCTCGCCATTCAAACAGAGATTGAAAAAGCATGGGGCCAGACATGCGCCGTACACGTTCAGGTATCGATCAAACTCCCCGCATCCGATGGCAGACTCGAATGGGGTCTCAGTAGGCGCTGGTGGAGGGGAATCTGCCGCAGGTGCAGACGTGGTGGCAGGGGTGGCCGGTGCCTGCGTCTGGGGTGCCTCGTCCCGGCAATCCTCCTCGCAGGATTGCCAGTTCTCCTGGTTTGCAGCAAGGCAGTCGTCGCGGGGCGCGGTCCCATTGAAGCATCGGTCCACGCCGCCCAGCGCCGTCTGCAGGCAGTTGTTGTTGCAGGTTTCGAGAGGCCCTTCGACCCGACGCGGGCATGCGGCATCGCAGCCCTTGAAGCAGCCCTTGATCTCCTTGTCGCATCCGAGGAAACACTGCTGCCAGAAAACTCCCGCATTCCTTCTGTTCCGCATCCTCGATGCAGTCTTCTGACAGTATTCAACGCATTCATCACTCTCATCAACACAACCCCTATAGCATCTCTGGGCGGAACATTGAGTATCCTGCGCCTCAACAACGGCCAGGACAAGAGCAAACATCACCATGAGAATTCGCGGGATGTCGACGTACATACTTGCGTTTGTCGAGTTGCTGGTCCGTTGGAGATGCTGCGTGCTTGAATTGGGTTTTCGCTAGTGTTTGTGATGGAGTTGATGAACTCGATGGTACTCTTTTGGTAGTTAGTTCTTTGTAGTGGTTTAATAGTAGTCTTGAAATGTTTGGCTGCTCGGGCAGAATGGTTCGGGGATGGCAGGGATGATTCAGAGTATCTAGACGATCTGCTGGTGTCTGAAATAAGAGGCATCGCAGGGTCTATATACCCTTGCAGTCACGGACCACGAGGCTCTAGGCAACTACCCATATCTGCTACGGCGGGGGGCTAGGCCGCCAGACAAAGACGACGAGATAGTCGTCGGGTCATGCCAAGGAAACAGCAGCATAGAGTTCCGAGGCAGTCACAAGCCTCTCGTTGTTCTTCTTGGAAAGCAGCAATCAGAAAGGCGTGCAGCTGTATTCAGACCCTTCTAGAACCGACTTCTGCAACCGAGATGTCAGCAGCTGGGGTCGCGGAAATGAGAGTGGCGCTCATGGGACGCATTCTGACACTCCGCAGAATACGATGCGCCAAGAGAGCCAAAATCTTGATAGGCACTGAACCAGAGGAGCCATCGATCGATCGCGATACAGTTGCGACTCGAACCGTGGTTACTGCACGGGTGGCTAAACCCAAACCCTGACTGGCGGAAAACACTATCTTAAACGAGGTTCAACCAAAGTTGTCATAGAAGACCTTTTGCAATCAACGCCAAGTCCTGTTCCAGGGAAACTAAAAGGCCTCTCGTGTTCGCGCTTGTTCCAGGAGTGTGGTGGTTGTATTTAGAATGGAAGGGGAACCCGTGATGCCCAGTCCGAGCGCCTAGGGCCATTGTTATTTGTCTTTTGATCAGTTCCTCATACTTTGGGAACTTCTGAACTTATCGCCCAGAATCTGGCGTGGGAGGAGCTGTACCTCGCCGTCGACGCCCTCGTGGTCGGTCGGGAGATGCGGCCTGGGGACATGGAGATTGTTGTTGTTGGAGGTGAACTCACTCACTTAGGGCTACACCCTCTCCATTTATCCTTCGATCAACCATCCCTCCCGACGGAATTAATAGAAGACCATTATATCTTGGTCAGATGATTCGAGAGTTAGCTCTGCACAGTACGGTATTTCCAAAATATATGTTCAACAAGTAGCGAACCGGGAGTGACTTGAGATATTCTCGCCGAGAAAACGTAGGGGGTGGGGTAGGGAGGTAGAGGGATACTCGGTTTCTAAGATGTATGCTCAATTATGTTAAGTTAGGAAAAGGCTAGGCCGCTAGAATCCAGGCGGACATAGTCATGTCTATGCAGATACAGACCAGGTGGATTCTAGTCGACCTAAGGGGGAAGGAGAAACTTTTAAAGCACATCCCCTACCCGGAATGCGTCCGGGCATAGGGAACCAACGGCCGGATCGACAGCATTTCGGTCTCGACATGCGCCGCCAGATGCCACTTGATGGCCTCCTCCGGGCCGTCGCCCGAGAACGGTTCCTTGCAGAGGGGACACTCGGCGAATTCCAGCCGAGCCGCCGGGACCTCGGTGAGTGCCTCGGGTGGCAGCTGATTCCAGCCATGGACCAACTGCGCATGCTTTTGGACTTTGTCGCCATCGTGTGGTCCGAAGCGAACGGTGCCCGGCTCACACCCCGGCGCGCTGCATTCCCAGTGCCCGTCGTGTCCCCGCATATGGTTGACCCAATCGTCCAGGCGGAAGAACGTGGCCTCCCCCCGACACTCCTTCGCCAGGCAGACATATGGGTGATAGTCGTAGAGCACGTGGTGCTGCCACATGGCTGGGGTCTGGTACACCGAGGCAGGCAGCACGTCACTACAGTAGGGGCACATGTGCTCTGTCGCATCGGCAGGGGGCTGTGGCGGGGGGGGCAAAAGAAGCTGCCGCTGCTGCTGCTGGGGCCCAAGAATGGCAGCATTCACCGTGTGAGACCCTAGCCGATTACCTTGCAAGCGCCAGCTAAGGAGGTTCCAGCAGGCGCTCATTCGGTGCGCGATCCGTTCGCAGAGCCCCAGATCGGCCCTGGGATACCTGGCCTGGAGTCCCCGCAGTGCGTCCGCACGGAATTGCTCGCCGCGCTCGTTGCGGCGTAGCCGCCAAAAGTCTTCCCAGATGCTGTCCCCACGCTGATCGGCCTTCCACTTCTGCACCATTCTTAATCTTACCTCCTCTGCGAGAATGTGGAGGCGAGAGCACACCGTCCCGCCGACTTTCTCGAGGCGCTCGATCCCGCAGAAGAGCAGGCTCAGATTGCGGATTACGCCCTCCGTCTCAAGTCGCACGCGCGCGTCACAGTTCATCTTGAGGGCTTGTAGACTTTGCTCTACGTAGATCAACTTCAGGCAGAGCGACAGTTGGGCTGCGGGGAAGATGCGTAGCGTACTGATCTCCGTGAAAGTGTAGCCGTCACCATCGCCAACGGCAGTGAGGCGCAGTCCCTCTAAGCGATCGGCGACATGCTCGCAGCCATAGAAGCGAACGAAATCCTCTGCGTCAGTGTCATCATCAAGGTAATTTGGCAGGTTGTTCAGAATCTCGGCCTCCAGCGCCGTGCACCGACGGGCCTGCTCGATCAGATCCACATTGTTAGGGTATCCCGCGTGCGGTAGGTTGCAAACCGCCAGCAGTTCCCTCTCTACTAAACTCATTTTCGAGGTGTGAAGGTTGATATATCCAAGCGGGCTTCGGGTCTGAAAATGGTGTCTCTTGAGAACTACTTCAGACTTTCTGGATGCTTGTTGATGGAGGAACATAAACAACAAGAGACATCGAGAAGCTTATATACCTGCCGCATCAGTCCGGGCTCGTCACCTGTGCTACCTGAAGCAACAGACAACCTCCACGATGCGATCTCCCGAGTGCCGGGATCCACCAGATTAGCTCATATGGCCCTTGTGAGCATCGTAGAGACCCATGGTGCCGTGAATCCTAGGACCAATCTTGGAGGACACACATACAATGAACAGGATGAGCTTTTCTGGCTCGATCTAGCATCATGCCGTGGGACAACACAAAATCAGAGAGTGGGCATACAATCCAACACAGGAGAACAAGAACACTAGGAGTATGGACAGAGACACGAAGACAAAGCAGATACAATTGAGCCATGACCTGTAAGGATCGTGAGAAAGAAATGAAGTGACACTGAGCAAAACTACCGAGAGATGGATAAAGCGGTAGAAGAGGCTGAAACAGAGAGAAGATGGTAAAGCCAGACAGACTGAGGAGGAAGAGGGTAGGGAGAAAACAGGAGGGGAAATCAGAGAAGAAGAGGGATGGATGTAGATGCGTCAACCCAGATCCTAAGATGTAGAATCCAAGCCCGGGATGCTTTCGCTACTGACCCTTGTTGAAGGCGACGTTGCGTCTTGTGGAGTTGTCAGTGTTCGTGTCTGTTTCTTTTCCCACACCTGCTCAATCCCCTTTACCTTTTCACTCAGGTCCATATTTAGCTCGTGGATGCGCATAAGTGCTTTGGAGATGCTATCCTGTCGAAAGAAGAACCATAGGCGACCAAAAAATGTTGACGAGAAGGGCATGACATTGTTGTTGGACTCCAGAGACTCCAGGTCTCTTTGCGCAGCAGTCCCACCATTCCGGGACTGTTGCCACCTCACCCCAAACTCAAGCTCTTCAGA
This sequence comes from Aspergillus japonicus CBS 114.51, assembly GCF_003184785.1. Lineage (NCBI taxonomy): Eukaryota > Fungi > Ascomycota > Eurotiomycetes > Eurotiales > Aspergillaceae > Aspergillus > Aspergillus japonicus. The sequence continues at coordinate 207,309 of NW_020291657.1, read as the reverse complement.
GGCTAGGTTTGGATTAATCTTTAGTCTTGGAATAAGCTTTTTTTTGCCTGCACCTGGAATGCGATATGAGATTATAGACCTACAAGGTACTCCTCAGACAGCTGAAGCTGCTTGTTCCCGAAAATATAGCGGAAACTTTGGAGTAGATTCTGGAGGTGCAGAACTTTGACCTTGAGCGATTTTGACTCCTTGTTATCTGACCCAAGTGTGTCGTTCAGCTTCTTCAGCTTCTTCAAAGTCTGTTCGGCCAGACAGTCACGTCGCAGCGGGTGTAAATTTTCGCCGTGGAGCGCTTCCAGCGTGTTGATCGATTCGTGATACATGTAGATCTCATCAAGCGCGATCGTGCGCATAGTGCCAATCTGCGAATCGATATACGCTGGATTGATAATGCATGCGAAACCACGCGCGATGCCGGGCGGTAAACCTAGAGTGTTGATCAGAGCAAAAGAGGTAGTGGGGATCTGGAGATTCTGGACCCACTCTGCCATGCTGGGAGCGACCGCTTGGGAGATTGAAGAGTCTAAAGTGTAGAAGCAGGAGAAGAAAAGTAGACAGGTTGCTCAGGGTTAAAATGTGGAAGACTGAGTCAACCGGCCTTTTAAGCAGCCCCTAGTCGCAATGGCTGGTTACCCAAGGGCTTTGAATGAATGACGGTTAATTGAAAGCCATGGCGAATGTGCTGACATGGATGCGGCCTGTGAACGGGATGCTTCAGCAATGTTAGCAATCAGGAGGGTACTCCTATCCCTTTTTGCCAGGTCTGCACAGGTCTTTCACGAAGAGAAAGCACTGGCATTGAGATGTAGGTCGTTGCCATACCCTGGCCCGGCAAACCCAGTGTGCTCTATACGGGTTGCAGACATATGGTCACTGCCATTGTTCTCATTGAATGGACACTTGAAAGAGGTTGAGAAAGGGATTTGATGGCAAACGGGGCTTGCGTGAATGATAACAGGAACCTTCCACAGCGGCCAACAAAGACAAGTGTAACCCATTACAGTCAACATCTACAGCCCCGTCAGAGAAACGGGGGCCTTTTGACTGTGCAGTTCACTTCCTCCGCTCTAGACATCCACTCCTTTTTGGTCATTTGACGGAGTCTGCTTTGATGAACGATCATCCCCCTCTAGGCCGTATACCCTTGAAGTAACCCCTGTTCTATCAAGCCATCTGCTAGCATCTAGCTTTGTCTTCTCCTCATTCTACTTCTCCTTCGTGCCAGACCCGCCATAGAGCTGGGTCATGGTGATGAACTGCGCCACCAGTGCAGAGGCTGTGAACCGCCCCACCACGCCGAGCGCGTCCAAGGTGCCGATGAACTGCACGGAGGAGAGCACGATTGTTCCATACACCACATGCACCAACCCGCAGATGTTCGCCAACCCATTGTAAAACCCTTCGCCGGGGTCGACGATTTTATCATGATCAACCGTGGGAGTCCCTGCTGCCGTGTCCGAATGCTCCCTGGAAGGCGACCTGCCCAGGCAGTTCACCAGTACCGCGAGACAGGAGTTTGCCAGCGCCACGAGAGGTGGCAGAACCAGCATCACGAGAGATGGCACCGGCGCGAGGAGCACCCACGCCAACTCCAGAAGACCCACATTGCATTTCCAGCTGATGATCGTCTGGCTGCCGAGCCGGATGGCGTTCTCCAGCACGTTGGCCGCGGCCAGCGCCACCGCGAGATATTGCACCACACTCCGGTACACGTTGGGATTCCTGCCGGCAGTATACTGGCGCAGCCACGTGGTCTGTTGGTCGCCGGGATGGTCGGGCTTGACCCAGGGCCTTGCGAACGTCAGGGACGGGGCGGCCAGGATGCTCAGAAATCCTAGGATGGGCCGCTCGCGGAGCAGCTGCAGCCGCTCCTCGATCGTCGGCGCCACCGTGCCCAGAATCGACGGGGTGAGGCCCAGGAGCACCGTCGCCGAGGCCCAATCCCCTTTGTTCACCTCCCCGGCGCCTTCGAGCAGGCACTCGGCCATGTGCTTGCAGGTGTTGGGATCGGAGGTGTTATGGGCGGCGAGGGAGGCATTGTAGTATGCGTGGCAGTCGGGTCGCTCGGTGGTTAAGGTGGTTCGGTAGAAGGGGTAGAAGTTTTGGAACTGGGCTGCGCGGCTTGTATCGAATAGCAGGGCTGCACTGTAGATGAGGGCTAAAGATGGTGTCAATCAGTATCTCAACTGGTAAGATCCGTCTCATTAGATGTCGGAGGGAGGGGATATTCACCCAGAGTGAGTTTCATCGTGGTAGATCCTCGAAAAATGTGAAGACTTTTCAGATATGCCCAAGGACAGTGAGTGCATATATCAAGGGACCAGAAGAGAGACAGAGAAAGAACGGAGAGGTGGGAAACTAACTCCAAAAATAACTTATCGTATTGTTGGGGGGGGGGGGGGGGTTGACGCGGGGCTGAACAACGGCGGTAAGATCAGCACTCAGCACCTATCATCGGTTGTCAATCATCGCTCATTAATCCCCTTAGTGGAAAAGCAGATGCAGCTGACGGAAACTTAAGAGTGCATGCTAACCTTTTGAAGGCAACTGTATGGGTAATAGGAGGGGCTGGCGCGTATTTCCCGCACATGCTGTGAGTGTACGGTCAGTGCACACAGATCGGGTCGTCTTCTCAAGGCAGACTGCTCAAGGCAGACTTCCCAAGGCAGACTTCTTCTTGATATTTTGAGGTACTTCACAAGAGAGGTCTGCCTACTCAGCAATCATGCTGTGTTACTGAATTGACACTTCAAGCTCTCCTCTTCACTAGTCAAGTTGTTGATTCTCAGGTCGCAATGTACTGTACGGGAGATGGTACAGACTACTTACGCAGTACCCCCACCGAGGTGATGACACAAGCCCTCATCTGTGAATTACGGTGCTAGATACTCTTTCTTCATGCAACTGCTGGTGTAATGGCAGTAACGCCATGTGTCATCCATTCGAAGTCGACGGATGGACATGGGTACCTAGTCTGGTACCTAGGATGGTAAAGTGATCGCTGTACTGTAGCGGGCTTACCGCCGTGGCTAGACAAGGCTAACGCAGTGCAAGACAAATGGAGAGAAAGGTAAGCATGCAACGAATGACGAACTGGCTCGCAGAGAAGTTGGCTTCCCCCCATCACACAAACACACCAACAGAGCTGACGATGGTCCATCCATAGGAGAGACACGGAAATACCGAAAACACCCTGCCAACCCACCCGCAGACCAACAGCCCCTTCTTCACGTGGCTCCCCGCCCTCATCCGCCGGCTCCCCTTCCGCTGGGAGCTCTACAGCAATCGCTTCAATTGACCTCTGGGTGGGAGGCAAGGGAAAGTGGAAGAGGCCGGTTGGTGGCCAGATGACATTCCGTCCGGACCGGGAGCGAACCTACCATGCCCGAAAACTTGGTGGTTGGTGGTTGAATGCTCTGTCAAGTGGGCGAAAGGATCGGTTCATTAGTCCTTTGATTCTGCCTCGCAGTATAGAGCAAACCCGGCCATACCGCCCGGCAGAGCGTGCTCAGCTTAGGGCTTCTCCCGGATGCGCAGCGAAGCAGCATCACATGATGTGAGTAGCCCTGGGAGGGTGCTGATAATTGCGTCTTTCGGAGTTCCTTCGTGCGTGGGCATGTTGTGTGTACACTTGCGGAGCATCTAAAGACAAAGGTCGATATTCAAGTCTATTCTCGAGGAAAGTGAAAGGTGATATTACGGACATGGTGGCCGAGTCTCGATCACGGTCCATATGAACCTCAGCTAAACGCTCCATTGTGTACATGAAACATGGTTGATGCATCATCATTCGTATGATTGTCATTTTTCAATTATTCTTTTTCTCTTTCTATAATCTCTTCCACGGCTGAGTATAAGAAAGTAGGTACGGATAGCTAGCCACAATGCAGCCAGGGCTACTGTAACCCGTCCCCCAGCGTGCTTCCCCTCTCATGATGAAATAGGGGTGGGATCTTTGTCCACCATGATATCCAGGGGAGCCGCATCAATCCCGTTTGGGCGTCCTTCTCGCCGAAAAAGTACTGGCGGGTCCTGAGAGTCTGGCGACGCTTCGTTGAAGTACCGCGCCTCTTGCAGCGGGTTGGATTTCGCCGCGCCCGCGAAGATCACGTCCGGCGGGTACGTGTGGTTCTGCCGCTGGGTGCGCCACTCGTGCTGGAGCAAGCGCGCCACGAAGCCCCATGTATCGTCGTCGGCCACATCGGCGGGAACGATGAAGCTGAAGATCGGGGGCATCTTGTCCTGGCTGGTCTGGAGGCTTCGGGCGGCCGCTAGAAGATCCTTGTCCGAGAAGATGCTGATTGTGTGGCCTTCGAATTCCGTCTGCCACGTCTCGAGACCTAGGGCGGCGGCGGAAGATGCTAGATCCATTTTGTGTGTGTGGGTGGGTGTGTCAATATGTCAGTTGGAGCTTTTGACTTGTGTTTGCCTTGTAGGGGATGGATGCTTGGGGTTGCAGTGTGAAGGATGATCACACAAAGCAGTTGGTGCAGAAGGGGAGGAGAACGAGGTATTTATAAGCTACCAGAGTTCTCGCAAAACCCAATCCCTTTGCAAGCTTGGGGGGGGTAGATCTTCGATTGCGTAAATAAGATAAAGACCCGACTGCATTGAGAGCATACAGACAAGAAATGATAGCGGGAATATTTCCTGATAAGAGGTGGTAGAAACAAAGTCTCGCAGAAATCTAAGGATATTAATATATCGGACAACAAAATGCTTCACCTTCGTGCTAGTGTCCAGTGTTTGGATCTGAGTCCTGTCAATCGATGATATCCGCTTAATGTACAGTGAGGAGCTAACAACAAAATCTACGCCTCTATCTGTTGCCAAGTAAGGGACCCCAGTCCAGCGGTCCTAGCTTTGGTAATCCCTCTGTGGGCATTGAGCTTTGTTCAGTTCTGTATGTCCGATTATTCGTTGTGCTTTCCTCTTGATAGGAAGGAGATTCTGGAGCGTCCATTTTTTCCTTCAGCGACAGCAATTTGATAGAGTGTATCTCGGACTAGCTGAATGAAGTAGTGTCGATGCAGAGTGTGGATATTAGCCTTCATCAGGACCAAAAACAAGTCCAGTATCATCGGCAGGGTGATTGAAAGCGAGGACCGTGGGGCCTTGGACCACGTTCCCGTTCACGCTCATGTTCAGGTCTGCGGTCACAGTCGTGGTCCTGGTCCAGGTGACGGGATCCGTCGGGCCGCTTCCACAGCTGTCCATGTAGACCGCGTTCGTGTGGACTGTGATCGTGTGGCCCTCAAACTCGGTCTGCCAGGTCTCCATTGGGGCTGGGGCTGCGCCTGTGACAAGTGCTTGTGCATCCATTGTGTGATAGTCTACAGGTGTGTGGTCTGTATGTCTTGCGAGAGTGAGGTGGTTTGGGTCTCTCGTATGAGAGATGATCAGTGAAACTCATGGTAGTGGTGAGGAAGTAGCACAGGGGCTTATAAGCGATCAGCGCTTGGGGTCGAAGCTATCGGTTTGCAGGTTTTGACGGAGTTAACCTTTAGGTGTTTTTTTGAGGGGGTTTATTGATTTCATTGAACGACTGCAGGTCCTTAAGGAATAATACCTGGAAAGTCCCATCAACCAACAAAACGCTTGACCTCTCTGCTAGTATCAAGTGTTGCATCAAGGGAGTGTGAAATGGTCATCCCCGCTCCACGTCTTGTTTTATAGAGAGACTATGACAATCCATCCATCCATCCATTCATGCACCTGTCACCTGGGAACCAGGCCCAGTCCGACGGATCAGGCTCTGTAAAGCCAAGTCTCAGTTATTATCGCAACTGCCCCACTTCATCGCCTGCGGAGTCGTCAAAGTCTCCTCATCCTCGGCAAAGATAACCACATCCTCGCCCTCCACCCCTACAAAGGTGCAGAAGCCGCCGCCCGGGGAGGAGATGCTGTACACGATCATCGGGTTGTCTGCACGTGTCGAGTTGTATCAGTGATCCTGTTTTTAAAACCAAAAAGAGGAGCGAACGGCAACAGGTACGTGAAAGACGTCTGCAAATGGAAACGTCTGAAACGGAGAGAGGAAGCACGTACCAATCTGGACAGCTGTGGTGTCGGTGGGGAAGAGGAGGGAGTAAGACTCGTCCTCGGTTGCGCCGTGGAAGGTGACGGAGACATTGAAGGCTGCGGCGCTGAAGGTGAGGAGGGAAAGGGCGGAGAGCAAAGCGGTTCTCATTTTGGTGGTTGGGGATGGACTCTGTAAGAAAGGCTTTCGACGATGCGTGCAGAGTGATATGTTTTATGGCTTCTGGTGCGGGTATACTGAGCTGTTGGGTCTGAAGAAGGGTTATGATCCGAGCAGGACCATGTTTATATATCATCTTCTCGACCATCACCGAAGTTCCTCCACCATAAATAGGGAAAAGGTCTCAAACGTAGACCCTATATTTAGGCCTCAGCTGTGAGCTCAGAAACCTGACGTTGTACAATAGCAAGCAATCTCGCACCGAACGGTGACAGACTTGGGGTTGGTTGAGTTTAAGACCTGCATGGCATAGTCCCAAAAATAGCACGGATGGTATGCCGATGCAGCCGACCTGACCAGCTGGTTGGATCAACCCTAGAGGTTCGGGCATTTAGGCGGGCTAAGGCGCCCAGCGGGCACGCGGATAATCCGACTCGATCTGCAGGTGTGGCTTAGGCCTTGGAACTGAGGATGGGTGGAGTTCCAAAGCTTATTCGTCACGAGATGGTCATGTCCAGAGGTATTCGATCTCGACATTTATAATTATTTCAAGCAACTATAGGACGTGCTCCCTAAGAGGTTTTCGGAGTTGTGACTAGCAGGTTAATCCCTTCCTTCAGTACTGAACTTGCAGAAACTTCGCCATGTCAGTAGTCCTGGAGTTCTCTTTCATGTTCTCACGTCCACTCCTCAATCAACACGCTAAGAACCATGTCTGTAGGCTGTATTGACGGGACTTGGTGGATTCTTCACTGGCACAACTATAGGGCCGGGCCACCTGAGTCTTCTGCCCAGAGATATCACTCACCATGCTTACGCCTAGGTTTGCGCCATGCATACTTGGACGCCAGTTGAACTGCTTCCCGGCCTTGAGGGGGTCTGTCCTTCTTTCCTCATGTTGTCTCCCCTGTTTTTGTTTGATCCAATAATTGACATTAACATACTATCTGGATCCATCCAAGTCCATCCGGCCTCGAAGTCAGATCAATCCAGGCTTAAACTCTCATCCCCATTGGGACTAATTCTAAGACTTTTTTTTTCTAGCAACCGTGCTGAACGATTATAGCCACCATCGGACTTTCTGTGATTGTTGGACGGGCCTTACATCCCATGCACGTGAGTGATGTTTCCCAGTAGTATAGAATAGCCCGCAACAGTTTTCAAGATGGCATGTAGCGACATAGGGTTGTCATCCCGCCGCCTTCCTCGCTTGGTATTTATAACTCTCTTCTTTACTTGCGTTAGTTTCTTTGACCCGTGTAATCGTACATTTTGAATGCAAATACTTTACTTCAATAGATAGCCCGATTTCTACATAGTAGTTGCAGAAGGAGTCGAGATTGATTCAAGCACGGCTCTGTCAAGAGCTCCCAATCCGGCAGAATCTACAACAGTAAACCAAGCGATCACGTCGGCGGTAACAATGTACAATGACTGCCACGGGGTCGGCAGTTTAGGACTTTCGCCATTTTTCACTACCGCTGTGTACAAGTGCAAGACCTCCGCTTAAGCTCGTGAAAGCTTCAGCGGCAGGAGGACCAAGAGGGCGGCGATACGAGGGTGGCAAATCATGAGGTAAGCACCGAGCCTTTTCTTCGATAAGACAAAAAGAAAAAAAAAAGGAAAAAAAAAGAAAAAAAAAACAATCTGCTAAGAAATTCAAGAGTATCAATTAGGCTAGACATATAACGCAGCAGGCCAAACACCAATCATCCAAGCACGACCAAGAGCTTAGTTCTCAAACTCCAGGCCGCCCTCCTGTCTGACGGCACCATAGATGCCGGCCAGATCGCCCTTCTCCCCCTGCTTCTCCTGCACCTTCTCCATGTACCTGTCCGCCAACTCGACCCCCCGCATCGTGGCGCCTGCATTGCGGGCCATATCCAAGGCATGTCTGGCGTCCTTGCGGACGAGGTCAATGCCGAACAGCGGCTCCTCGCGCTTGTAGTAGTCGCCCGTGCGCATGCGGTTGGCGTACGCGACGTAGGGGCCGGGGAACACGTTCTCGAAGAACTGCATGAGCGCGTCGGTGCCCAGGCCGGTCTTCTCGGCCACCACCAAGCCCTCGGCGATTGACTCGACCATGCCGATGACGAAGGTGTTGCCCAGCACCTTCAGCTGCGAGGCCTTGGCGGGCGCGCTGCCCGAGAAGTCCAGGAACGACTTGGCGATCACCCCCGTCGTGTAGGGCTTGACGACCGCCACGTCCGCAGCCTCACCGGCCAGCACGCAGATGACCTGGCCCGCAGCCGCCATGGCGGGCGCGCCGAAGACGGGGCTCGCGACGAAGCGCGCACCCGCGGCGGTGAGTTGCTGGTGCACGGTGGTGGTGGTGTCCGGGTGGATGGTGGAGCAGTCGACGAAGAGCTTGTTCTTGACGTCGGTGGTCAGGGCAGAGGTGATCAGGGAGGTGATGGCGGCGTCGTCGCTGACACAGGTGAAGATGATGTCCGCCTTGGTGACGGTGTCGGCGAGGGAGGCGGAGACGGTGGTGTTGGGGGTGGCCTTGACGAAGGCTTCAGCCCGCGCGGCGGTACGGTTGTAGATGATCAGGGGGGTGGTTTGAGGGCCCTTAGCGGCGAGGTTGGCGGCCATTCCCTGGGTTGTGTTAGTTTGAGGTTACATGGCGTGTTTGAGGATGGAGGTGAAGGGACGTACTCGACCCATGTTGCCGAGGCCAATCCATGCTAGACGGGGAGACATTGTGAAGGTTGTCTGTGAAGATTGGTTGTGAAGGAGGTTGATGCTGTTGACGATGATGGGGATCTGCTTGGATCTTTCAGGTCTTCTTATAGTCTGCGAGGGCAATCGAGGCGCCAGCAAGATTAAAAATCAGGCCACGCTTACCAAGATGGCCGAGATATGCCGCAAAGTATTTCTATGCGTGGAGTATACGGATAAGGTACTTGCCCTGCACTGAAGACTGGGCGGACCCTGCCAAGCAACAACAAAGTGCGGGAACCTAACCGCTTTGGGACTAGATTCCGCTGCAGAGTCTGTGGCACGGTGGAAACTAATCCCTTTTAGGAAGATCCGATTTCGAGCCCTGGCAATGCGGCAGTCTTCACAGCTTACTAGGTACCTCAAACTCTCCTGTCGATCACGCTAGAATCTTCCACACTCGCTGGGTCCGATGGGTCTGTGAGTTGGATCATGATGTAGGTTGCGGAGCGGATTGCGAGCGGATTGCGAGCAGATTTCTAAGCAGCACTGTCAAGGATGCCGTATAAGACACAAATCTGTCTCTCCCAGTCGCTTGTTGAGTAAAGTATTCTTTGCAAAGCGATATCAGCCAACATGCAGATCTCTCACATTGTCTTGCTTCAATTCAATCCGGATGTCGCTTCTGACGTCAAAGAGAATGTGCGTTGTCGAAGCTAGCTGCAAAATGTGAATGCCGGCTGACAATCCCCCTTAGGTCGCTAGTCGGATCAAGGGTCTGAAAGACTCCTGCATGCATCCCGAGACCGGCAAGCCGTATATGGTCAGCATGAAGGGCGGGGTGGATGCCTCCATCGAAGGGCTGCAGGTAAGTCGGGGTCTTCGATGCGGTGGCTGATAGCAAGTTGACCTTGTGCTGCAGAATGGCATCAGCCACGCGTTCGTCTCCGTGTTTGAGAACGCCAGCGATCGCGATTATTTCGCCAAGACGGACCCTGTGCACATTGCCCTGGTCAAGGACGTTTTACAGTATCTGGAGAGAGTGCAGGTGGTGGACTTTGTTGACGGACAGTTGATCTAATGCTATGAGCATATCATGGTTCATACGGCTTTGATAGGTAATGCGCTGGCTGCGTTAACATCATCTCAACTCTCGGTACTCAAAACACGAGCTAGTACGGTCTGAAATGAACAATTTTATAGAGCGGTGTCATTTTTTCCCAACTACTCTAGATTACCTCTGCTTCTCAGAATGAAACTTGTGACTGGGGTCTGACCCGGTAAATCCGAAGTTCTTTGTTCCTGCTTGGAATCTCGAAAAACCGTACTAGGATCTGAAACCTTGTATGTCCCGTGGGCCACGTGGAAGCTCCAAATTGCTTATATTCAATTGGTTTCGCGCGGGTGGGTTCCATGTACGACGGGCGCTCCTCGACTCCTTGACATGCATATACTATGTACTATATGGAAACTTAGTGCCGATATTATACAGTACCTAAGGATGCGGTCTAGGAAAAGCCCTTGAGATAATGGATCCAGACTTCAGATCACTTGTAGCTGTCTGGGGACACTTGTCAGCCCTATGACCTAGCCTTACATACAAGCTTGTGGTCATGTGATGAGATCCGGTAGTCAGCGTGCTTGATCACTTTGATAGAAAGCACATACACAAAGAATTCCTCTACTCTGATCATACTTCCCAGAACCAATACGGTCATACCAGTTGGTGGTGACATGTCTTGCCCTAACATGTGAAAGGCCTCTGATTCAGCCAACTCGCAGTACCTATCCTTATTCCTCAATGTCGAGACCATCTGTGTGATTGACTTATCGGTCAGTCCCTGCCAGTGACTCACCCCATTCACCGCTAAAACTGTGCCTCTGGTGTAAAGAAGACTACATGCCCCGCAGCATCCTGCAGTGAAGGCGTGATTGATCCTGTGAAAACTACAGGGATGCTGCACTTCTCCCACCAGCCTCGCTAATACCATGCAGCCGCAATACAGGTCACTTAAGCTGGATGGATCATAATATTCCATGAATCAGAGACAGCAAAATAAATGAATTTCGGTGAGAGACTACACCGATGAACTATTATCTGAGCTTGTATGGTGGTGTCTGGCTGATGTTCTTCGAATGGCAGTAGAAGGCGATAACACAATCCGGCAGCAAATGGTGCAAGCCAACCCTGACATGGCAACATCCCGCACTCCTCTTTTTCCTGCTACTCCCCCTTGCCATTCTCTGGCTTACTTTTACAGTGATCACTTTGACCATCTAGCCTGTCGCCTGAGCGGCTTCTGATCTCTTGTTAGCGAGTGGGCGTTGTCTTCTTCGTCTTAGCATTCTGGGCAAGTCATGGCGTGGCCCAAGCACATTTCCGAGGCGAACAGCCTTGAGCTTGATCTCCGAATATTAATCGAGTCGCGGTTAATTACAACACGAGATGATTGGCTTCTTAGATTGCTATCATATCACAGAGATTAGACGGTCGTCCAATTCGCCATCCATTTCAGGGCCACTAGTGTGTACTTGCACCATCGCTTCCTTGAAGCACGCATGCATCCGCTCGTTTGCACCTTCAGTGCGCATACTCACCAGCCTCGCACATGTCAAAGTGGAGTATATGAAGCGCACCGTCGCCGCGACAAGTCAACTGTGAGGTGCGTCTCTTTGGTTGAGAAAGCTAGCTGGGCATCACAGCACCGCCGAGCAAGAATGTCGATCTCCCATCAGACATCAGCCCTGGATGGCAAACATCCTTTGGAGGATGTCCAGGCCACCAGCATCGACAGCCCGGTCGACAACACCAAAGACAAGACGTCGTCGCTGGCCGAACCCGACGAGGAGCCTCAGTCCCGGTCGCTCTTCGCCTTCTTTTCGGACCGCAAGAAGAAGACGATCGACCTGGATGCCATCGCCACCACGCGGAGCGTCTTCGACGACCCGAACCTGGCGCGCTTCTACCAGCCCCATGCGGACTACGAGAACTTGCATCGATTCGATCCGTCGGAGCGATGGACCTATCGCGAGGAGCGAGCCGTGCGGCGCAAGACCGACCTGAAGATCCTCCTCTGGATCTTCGTCATGTTCTTCGGATTGAACCTGGACCGCGGGAACCTGAGCAATGCCTCGGCGGACAACCTCCTCCCCGACCTCGGCATCAACACCAACGACTACAACAACGCCCAGAACATGTATCGCATCGGCTTTCTGATCGCGGAGATTCCGTCCCAGATGATCGGCAAGCGACTGGGCCCCGACCGCTGGATCCCCGTGCAGATCATCCTGTGGAGTTTGGCCTCGGGCGGCCAGTTCTTCATGCACAACCGGGCGGGCTTCTTCGCCTGCCGCTTCTTCATCGGCCTGTTCATGGGCGGATTCATCCCCGACGCCATCCTCTACCTGTCGTACTTCTACACGAAGCGGGAGATGCCCATCCGCCTGGCCTTTTTCTGGTTCGTCGACTCCATCTCCGGCGTGATCGCTTCGTTCATCGCCTACGGCGTCCTGCACATGCGCGGCGTCGACGGACGCGAGGGCTGGCGCTGGCTGTTCCTGATCGAGGCCCTCATCAGTATCGTGATCGGCTTTCTCAGCTTCCTGTTCCTGGTCCCGGGCCCCACGCAGACCAAAACCTGGTGGAACCCGCGCGGCTACTACACGGAGCGCGAGGAGAAGATCATCGTGAACCGGGTGCTGCGCGACGACCCGTCCAAGGGGGACATGCACAACCGCGAAGCGCTCACACTGGGCATGCTGTGGAAGAGTCTGAAGGACTACGACCTGTGGCCGATCTACGTGATCGGGATCCTGTTCGAGATCCCGACCTCGCCGCCCAAGTCCTACCTGAGCCTGTCGCTGAAGGCGATCGGGTTCTCGACCTTCCACACCACGCTGCTGGGCATCCCGGTCACCGTCTTCTCGGCCATTAACTTGCTGCTGGTGACGGAGCTGTCCGAGCGGTGGCGCCAGATCTGCTACGTCGGCATCCTGACCCAGCTCTGGTCGCTGCCGCTGCTCATCGTGCTGTACCGCAGCGCGAGCGTGCTGTCCAACTGGGGCCTCTACGCCGTCACCTTCGTGCTGCTGGGCTGGCCCTCGCCCCACGCGGCGCATGTCGGCTGGTGCTCGCGCCTCAGCAACGCCGTGCGCACCCGCGCCGTCAGCGCCGCCCTGTACAACATCACCATCCAGCTGTCCGGGATCGCCTCGTCGAACATCTACCGCGACGACGATAAGCCGTACTATCACCGCGGCGACGGCCAGCTCATCGCCATCAACGTCGCCACCATTGCGGTGTACGTGCTGGCCAAGGTGTACTACGCCAAGCGCAACCAGTGGAAGCAGGACAGGTGGGCGGCGATGACGGACGAGCAGAAGGCGGACTACCTGGAGAATACGAAGGATGAGGGCAACAAGCGATTGGACTTTTTCTTCGATTCCTAGGGCAAGAGCTTGGCCAGATTGGATGTGGTCGGAGGTTGTTTGGGTGGTGGGGTGCATAATGGTTTTTTTCGGTGGTGGGAGGGTTGGATGAGTTTAGAAATTATACAGAGCTGAGGCCCAATGGCTGCCTGCCATTGCTCGCAATATGTTCTAGCCATGTCACCAACTTGGAGTCAGTTTTATCGCCGCGAGGTTATTCTTAATGTTTACAATCCAGTGGGAAGGTCAATGATTAAGCCTCCTATTTTCTTCCTCCATCATCTCTTCGTCTCCATTATCCCGATCGAAAGTCACACCAAGCGACATTCTTCACAACCCTCCCTAGAATATGGATTGGAAGAGAACGATTTGTGGCATCATGGTGATAGTCTACTCATCTTTGAAACAGGCAAAGTAATAACCGCCTCCCGCCCCTTGCGCATCGGTGGGTTATAAGGGGTTCTGTCTGCGCTTGCTATACTCGGTCACGCTTTGGTTTGCTTTATGATATACGGGCCGTGCCAAGTCGGTTGGGGCCGACAGACAACGGTAGTATGCTGGTACCGTTATCAGCTAACAAGCATAGATGGGCAGCTAGTACCAGTAGATTGCAAGTATAGCCTCACACCGAGGCCGGATGACGTGACGGAGATAAGTCCACCAACAGGACCCCATTTCTTGGACCCCTGCTTAGCATCTCGGCTATTCCTGAGAATTGCCTGACTGAGTCAATAAGCACTATACGGTCCTTTAGATTAACTGCAAGATGCCGAACGCCGGGAAGATGACCACCGAGTGCCCCTCGATCACGTCTTTTCCCACCTATAAAGCCCTAAGTGATGCCGTCAGCAGCAAGCAGCCAGCCGTAGCTACCTGGCTTTTTTTTTTTTGTTTGCACTTGGCAATCTACCCCTCTATCCCATTCCAATCCTCTTGAAGCACCAACCAAAATGGGCTCTATCCAACCCTCCGAGCCAAAGGAGGTGGTCCTCCCCCCGCGACCCCCCAACCTGCCGCACCCAGAATACCGCACTCCGCGCGGCGTCTCCCCGCTGGACTCGGTGCGCGCCGCCGGGCTGCAATACCCCAACTACACCCCGTTCAAGCTCCCCAACCTGGCCATTCAACCCTTCACCGACCGCGGCCTCTCCTCCTCCCCGAACAAGCAGGACCTCCTGTCCGCCGCCACGGAGATCATCCACCTGACCCCGGAAATCGGCACAGAACTGACGGGCCTCCAGCTGACGCAGCTGACGGATGTCCAGAAGAACGACCTCGCGCGGCTCGTCGCGGAGCGCGGCGTCGTCTTCTTCCGGGATCAGCAGATGGACGTTCACGAGCAGATCGCGTTCGGCGCGTATTTCGGCGAGTTGCACATCCACCAGATGGCCGGCATCATCCCGGACCTGCCCTGGGTGCATCCCATCCACAAGGACGAGACGGCGGTCAACGGCCGGAGTCACCAGATCTGGCATTCGGATGTCAGTTACGAGCTGCAGCCGCCGGGGTTGACGATGTTGAAGATGGACACGCTCCCCAGGGCGGGGCCGGGCGGGGAGGAGACCGGGGGCGATACGATCTGGGCGAGTGGGTATGCCTTGTATGAATGTGAGTGTGCCTCTGGGATTCTTCGGGTGAAGTGGCAGGGAGAAGAATAAAAGGGGAAGGGGGTGGAGGAGATGCTAACTGGCGAGCATGACAGCTCTATCGCCCAAGCTGCGCGCCTTCCTGGAGACGCTCGAGGCCAAGCATAGCGGACTCGAGCAGGCGGAGAAGGCCCTGCGCACGAGTGGGTGCCTGCGGAGAGATCCCATTGAGACGAATGTGAGTGTTTTGGTCTCTGTTCTCGGCGTCCCTAGGGGGCTATTAGCACAGCGGCTAATTGGGGAATTGGGTGACAGCACCCCGTCGTCCGCACGCATCCGGTCACGGGCTGGAAGACGCTGTACGTCAACGAGAACTTCACCAAGGAGATCGTGGGCCTCGAGAAGCGCATCGGCGATGGCATCCTGGATAGCCTCTATCGCACCGTGGCGGAGGGGTACGAGTTTCAGGTGCGCTGGAAGTGGACCAAGAACGCGGTGGCCATCTGGGATAATCGCGCCACTTTCCATACGGGGATTTTTGATTACTGTGAGTCATTCTGTCCATGGGGTAGTAAGGTCTTTAGAGGGTAAGTGAACGAGAGCGCTGATGTGTTGCACCTGATAGTCCCCCATCTTCGGCATGGGCTGCGGGTTGCGCCTCAGGCCGAGACGCCGTATTTCGATCCCAACTCCAAGACCAGGAAGGAGGCGCTTGCGGAGGTGGAGGAAATTAGCAAAAAGGCGTGATTGGGAAGAGCCGCAGGAGGGTGTATGTGACCGGTGTAAACAGGATCGAGTCTGTGACGTGAACAGTAGAACATTTAAATTCTGGTTGATTCTCTTGTACGCCCTCATGTCCATCCACCGAATCCCCGATGGCCGGTTGCTCCGTCAAGATAGTTCATGTGAAGCTCATTCGCCTAAACCTGCAGACCCCCCCTCCTGCAGGCACCATTTCCCCGAGTCTAACTCTCCCACCAGAAGTAATATAGCTGCAGGATTGTTTAAATTAAACCACGATCACGTCAATCTTCTGCAGTCCCTCGCCATGCCTCTCTGCCCCTGTTCCTGAAGACACGCTTCAGGTATAAAAAGGCGTCCATAGCCCCTCGGACCGTATCTCCAGACAAGCACCAGCATCATCACAATGCTTCTTCTCTCCTCCCTCGTCCTTGCTGGCCTGGCAGCCAGCCAGCTGATCGGCCCCGTGGGTCCCACCACCGACCTCTCCCTCAAGACCCACGAGTGCAGCATCCTCGACTACGGGGCCGTCGCCGACAACAGCACCGACATCGCCACCGCGCTGGAGACCACCTTCACCGAGTGCGTGCTCCCCAACCCGGGCAGTCGACTGATCGTCCCCGAGGGCAACTACCTGATCGAGCGCGGGGTCGTGCTCAGCAACGCCACCAACTGGGCGTTCCAGCTGGATGGGCTGATCACCGCCGCCTACGGGGGCAACTGGACCATTGAACGTGCGTTGATCCTCCAGGGCTATGCCGGCGTGGACGTGCTCAATTCCACCATCAACGGTGAGGGTGACCAGAAGTTTCTGCTAGATGTGCTTGTCATTGTGAATGGTATGTTTTTTTCTCGCTCCTTGCTTCTTCTTTTTTTTTTTTTTTTTTCCTTTTTTTTTTTTTTGGTGCTGATTAGCAACGCAGCGGTCGATTTCTACTTCTACTCGTCCACCGGGCTGGTTGCTATTCAGGGCCAGGGATATATTTTTTGTAATCTCAACAAGTAAGTCCACTGTTTCAGTCATTGGTGCAGAGTCGGGTGCTCATGATCGACTGCAGCACCGATCGCCCCCGTCTCGTGCGAGTC